>NC_052134.2:20666483-20969856 GCF_016086655.4 Lepeophtheirus salmonis
ATATCTAGAAAAACAAACAAGATTCTTAGATAAAATCGTGTTGATCACATGCAATCTAAGTGGTATAAATCATTTATTTGATCCATGATACTTACTCCCCCATGCATTTGTTGTAGAGCCTTACAATTGAAGGCCAAACATTTTCGGATCCTTTTGTTAAGATAGACTATGAGTAGTCTTACTTATATGCTATGTCACTCATATTATATTTGAAATTATCATCCAAGTGAAAATGTCGAAGCATCATGTATAACGACGTAAACTTTGGCTTCGGGAGTCAATGAAACATCTTATGGATTTGTATCTGTAGTAACCTCTTCATCAGCTATAAATTAAGTATAAGAGACATGAAATAAATTGCTAATGCCTTTTTCATCAGGACTGTCAAATTTTGCCTAAATTACCTTAAATTTGGTCAGTAAGGGTGCTGCTAAAAAGGTAAAATATATTTTTCTTTGTTTTATTTCCATTATGTGGTTTATGAAGACCTCTACTCTCAATAATATAGTATTCATAAAAAATATATGTATGTACATTATACTTGCTAATCTGTCTACCAATAAAAAGTACTTTAATTCTTTGAATACTCCAAATAACAAAAATCTCCTACTCATGAACAAATGTTTAAATTTAATAAAAAGAGAAAATCATTACCTTTCAACCCCAGAGGGACACTCGAGTCCTAACAATTTTAAACTGCCATAACTTTTGCATTTTTGATCAAAATAAGGCAAAATTTTCAACAATTATTTCTTATTATAAACAAATATTAAATATGCAACAAAAATTTGAATTATCAATATATGACAAGTATATGATAGGTAGAATGTTATTTTATCGGATTTCAAAAAATGACATAGTTTGAAGGCTTATATAGCACGAACATAAAGTCCTATGATAAAATATTTTTATAAAATTGTAGAGATCTACTATTACTTTTCCTAATAATTTAAAAATGTCTTAAATATCATCAAATATAATGCAATGAAGAATAATGAAAATAAGTGACGCCAGTGTCCCATCGATGGCAATGGGTGACCTTAATGTCCTCCCAATTATAATGTAAGGATCCCTCCAGAACCTACGTGAGTAAGGCCTTAGAGAAGATGCAAGCCAGGTTTTCGTCTTTTTTTCCTTCGTTGGGAGATAACAATAACTATGAATGCAAAATCAAAAGACTTGGCCTCATCACTTTGTCTCACAGACATGCTGTTAAGGATATAATTATGTTCCACCGAATTTTAAACAAAAGAAGATAAACATATTTCTCATCCCCTGGATACTAAATAAAGGCTATCTCGTCCATGAAACGAGACTCTCCACTCGCAACACCATCTATCTTCCAAAACCAATGATTGATATTTTTAAATATAGTTTTTATTACACTTCGACTAGTCTTTGGAATACAATACCTTTTGGGTTTCGCCAGGGAAGTAAAGGTGATCTCAAGCATTTTTTATTTATATGTGTATATATTATTTATATTTGTGGTTTGTTTTATTATGTTGTATTTTTTCTTTGCACTGTCACGTTATTATTTTCAAAATTATAATTATTTGAATTTTAAATACATCACTTTTATTAAGAATGATAATATTTATTTTTGTAAACACTAAATATAAGTTGACCTTTATAGGCTTTATTTATCGCGGCTGGTTAAAAAAAAATTAATTTATCAGATATAATGTGGAATATATATTAAACTAGAACTGACACTCAATAAAGCAGAAAACCTGGCCTAAAATCAAATTGAGTAATGTATTTTGTAAGTTATGGTCGATTATTCATTTTTTTTAAGTTTAGTGTTACCTAAAACTCTGAAAATGTAATGAAATTTTACCTGTGGCCATATATAATCTTTGGACCAAGTTTGATCAAAATAGATCGGTAACTTTTGCCGTAATCCCAGTCACTAACAAACGAATAAATAGAGGCAAACCAAAAAACTTTGTCCTTTTTATCCCATACATAAAGTAAAAAGGAAATATTATGGAATATAAATCAACCCACCAAAATTTACAAATATTTTTGTTTCTTATGTAAATAAAAAAAAAGTAACATGTATTCTAGTGATGCTCAAGTAAACTTTGATAGCACCTCTCGGATTATTCATTTCGCAATTATACCACTCCTAATCTCCTCCATAGAATTAGCTGGTTTATCACTTTTTATTTAAGTTTTTTGTTGTTACAGGTCAGCTTGGGTTACGGAATTCAAGGAAACATTATAGTATTATATTTACTCCATCTAAACTAGAAATCTTTTGGTGAAATCAATATGTATAAAGTATATTTCTTTCTCTAGTAATCACCTGGGCACGAATCTACAAATATAAATTTCTAAAGAATAATCTTCCTAAGCGTGTTGTCCATGAGCTACAGCCATTCCATCAACATATTTTCAGATTAATTTCCGTCTTTTCTGAGCACACACGAATGTTCAATAAGGGTTAGAATATAATTTAAGGTATTGGAAAACTATGCTCACTACTCAGAAATACAACAATGCTGAGGAATAGAAAATTCATTCTTCTGATTACAAAAAAAAAAAAAAAACATGCTAGCAAAAAAATACACACGATTTTCATCTAGTGACGAAGATATCATGAGAATTGAGAATTGTATATGGGCAGGAGTAGTTTATTTATTTTTAAAAGAAAAAGTTCAAATTATTTATTATTTTATAAGTGGATCCCATTATTTCCTGATGTCCTGAAATGCAAATCAATTTCATAAAACCTATTAGGTAAATTCTTTTGTTGGAATTAATTTGTTTGAATTAGTGTTATGACCATATGATTTTTTTGAATCGTTTTCCATACCAAATTAGGCATCTGTATTTTGATACTTTTTCCATTAAATTTAAAAAGATCGAAAAAGAACCATTCACATCCAATTACTGTGAAAGGGAGATAGAACTGGGTGTGGTAGCTTAGAAAATTTATTTATTTATATAAGATAACTTTTTTATAAAATATATTTTTTGTTGAAGGGGTTATGTCATCGGTGGATCCATATTTAGAGGGATGAAAAGAAAAATGAATTATTGCTATGGAGTAAATAATCTCCTAAATCTAAATCTGCATTAGTGTAAGAATAAAACTATAATTATATTTAAACAAATATTATAATTTCCTTATGCAATTTAGAAAAAGACTGCACCACAGGTATGCTAAAGTTTCGCTTTTAGTGTAGGAGAGATATTATCTATCAAGGACTGAACGTAATTTTAATAAGAACAATTATACCTCAACCAAAAAAAAATATATTTTCTCTTTACTTAAATCCCATCCCTAGGTATACCTCAGCTCAATAGTTTACTTACTTTGGTATTATACATATATATATGTATAATAAAGGGTCGCCCTACTCTTTTTCTGTTTCATAGCAATATATTTTTCCTTGCTAGAGTCATAACAAATACATACATTTCAATTGCGTTGTAGTTGTTTAATGTATGAAAGCCCTTGCATTTCTAATCAATTTTTATAAGGCCTCTTTTCTCCGTTATACATAATTTCTTACGAAAATAGTTTTAGCCATTACTTCTCCACGACCATAAATCAGTGGCTGGAAATCCTCAAACACATCTAGCCTTCAACTAAATAAATATTTTTATACAAAAAATTAATTACATAGACCTTCAAATTAAGGATGATATTTTGTTACAAAGCGGCTGAAGAGAAATACAATTTATTGATATAGGTATATCCAATATGTATTCAACATCCCTTAATAAGACACACCATAAAAAGTGTGTCTTTTTTAAGGTGTTTTTGTTCTTCGGAAAAGCTACTTTTGAGATGCTTGATTTATCGAGATTTGGTTTTCCTGATATCCACTACGCGCCATTACGAAACTTGGTCGACCACTAGTTGAAAAGTTAACTTTAAAAATTCATTTAAGCGTCTGCCCAATTACATAGGATCAATATCAATGCTGGTTTAAGGAAGATCCAATTAAATTTAAAAATGTCTTTATAAGATTTAGTAGCATATAACATAGCTCTATAAATATTTTTTTTAATAATTCCAGTATATTCTGAAACCGACACTGATCCATTGAACACCAAGAGTTATGCATAGTAGTAGTATTGTGGCGATATTCATATTTCTTTACCGAGTGCCGGTACCGAAGTTAGTATCGTTATTTTGATACTTTTCAATATTTTTTCGACTAAATTCACAGAGTGAACACCAAAAATTTGCAGTAGCGTGACTAAATTACAAAAAAGCGATTTTTAAGGAATCAAAAAAAGAGTAATATTAAATTTTTTTCAAAAAAAATTAACAAATTCAAATATTAAGTTTTTCGGAAAAATCCACAGTCATTCAAGAAGAAATTCAATTTTTTACAAAAAAAAAAAAAAAAAAAAATCTATGGCTGTTTACACAAAATAAAAATTTTTGGAAAAAAATTTGAAAGAATTTAATTTCAAATATTATATTTTATCAAAAAAATTGGAAAAAAAATCAAATATTTAATAAGCAAAAACAAAACAAAAAAATTGGGGGAGGCTACAGCCCCTCCATCACACCTTCTGCGGATAACACTGAATAGAGACACAAAACTTGCGGTAACATGTATATATATTACGAAAAACGATTTTTTTACGATTTTTATGGAATCAATTATAAAAAACTGAAAACCAATTAGGGATATGTTTAAATATTTAGTTTTATTTTTGATTCAATAATATATCATTCTTCACAGGCAATAACAACCTCAACCCGCCGGCGAACAGATATTGGAATCTATTGACGATGAAGGTCGTGTCTATTGTCTACAAAGCTGTCATAATAGCAGCTCAGAGCAAATCCAAAATTTGATGAGAGGTGTAGAAATATTCTTCTCTGAGATGTTGAACTGCAAAGTGTAAGGGGTTGAGGTCAGACTGGAGGTAGGCCACATGCATAACAAAGCAAAAATGTCATCATAGGTAATTGACATGCATTTAAATAGGCGTCTCTAGGTTTTTGTTTTTGGATAGTAGGAGCTCAAAAATTTGATAGCGTTAAACAAGGTCATTTTCATTCTTCTTGCATTTTTTTTTGGGGGAGGGGAGATTACGTTATGAAATGAAAACTTTATTATGACACTGCAGTACCAGGTCTAAAAATGATTCAGTATAGTACCATTTTAAATGTCAATCTAATTGCCAGTATAGTACCGGTATACCAAACAACACTACTTAAAATCTTTTAAAATTGTTGCCATTGTAGTGTTACGAGTCAAACAAATCAATGGGATACCTTCGTAAATATTTAGAAATTCAGAAAAAATACAGAAGCTTTTTGGTTAAAATTACTTTAGACTATGCCCATGGTTGTTGGTATATTAGATTGTACTAAAAATGGACCCGGGTAACAACTGTACCTGGAACTTTAATAAATAAAAATACCCGCATAAAAACGGATAATTAATCATCGGCCTTTAAAATTTTAAAAGAAGTGGTCCGATACTTATTTATTGGTAGGTACTTCTTTTTACCCAGGTATTTTACCGGTAATTTTGAATCTTTCCCTTTGTGTTTGAGTACTTACATATTATGGAAAAGATTGATGACTGAGCCCATTAAGTACTTCATAATTGTTGGTTTTTCGACGTCATCATATTTCTTGAGGAAAACTCAATAAGAAATCCCGCATTATCATGCATCCCTAGCGACCAATCTGAAACTGGAGGGAGGCTGAATCAACATCGAATCGTTATTATCATTCAAAAGATGAGGGACGAAATGATCATCCCCTGTTGTGGCGCATATTTAAATTATTCATCAGTAACTTAGTTGCATTAATGTATTATTCTGTCCTTTTGAAGGTTCTTTGTAATTAAGACTATATAGATACAAATTAATAAATATCAAAATAGCTGTTTGCACTACGATGTAAATATTGATTATATTCCCCAATATATCAGCCCACGTCTATCCGAACATCACTATAGCTTAAACCATATATGATACAGATTACGGTAAAATCACTTCATTTTTTTATAATACATGGTAATCAAGTTTTAGGTGGGCGTGGTTTCATGATCAAGGTGAAACTCTACAATTTTGGAAATAGAGTCAGTCATGAGTTGGAGTAATTAGGAATTTGCATTTTCTATCGAATATATATATATTTGCCCAAAAAGGTTTGACAATTTTTTTTTGAAAGATTAAACTAATCACAAGTTAAATATTGATTGTTTTTTTTTAATCTTATTTATGCAAATCAGTTGATTTCTTCAATTTTTAATATAGGAAAAACTATTTTTTAAAATTCATTTTTATAGATTGAAATTTGAAAAAATCTTTGAACACAAATTACTCCAGGAATAATAATGCTAGAGTACTAAAATTATAATTTTTTTTAAATTTATTGTCTCTCAAAAATTCTAAATTGATGCAACTTGTTTAAATCAGATAGTTGAAACTGGATATTTTCTGGAAAACCAAATTTTAAAAATTCTGCAAAATCCCCAACAACTATTTACTTAACTAATCCTCTTGACAACCAATATAGTTCAAGATGATTACATGCTACAAGAGATTTACATTTAAACATTACTTGCCATTGAAAAAATAATCAATCCACTTACTGATGATAAAATATGTAACTATGATAACTAGGTTGTTTATACAGTTGTTCATATTTTTGTATAACATAACTGTTTATATAAAACTTATCAATGAAAAGTTATCGAAAAAGAAATGAAAAGTCACCGAATATCAAAATACAGTAATTCGGTTTATTAAGTGTATGAACTTGGGCAACTTATACATGACAATTTGAAACAAATTATAACTTTTCTTATATATAAAACTTGTTTTACTGTCTATTGGAAAAAGGAGCCTGTATTACATATATCGCTTATAATATACAAAAACTATTCTGCAAAACATCTGATAAAAAATAATTCAAAAAAAATAGAGTACTTAGTATATGTATGTATTGTTTTTAAATCTATGTAATTTTAGGCACTTAAATAATGCGCAAGTGTTCACTAAAGCATGTTAATGACACAGTTTATAAATAGATTAACATTAAAGTAAACTTGTGTTTCATTTGAGCTTTAGATTTATTTTGCGTACTTGCTTCTTTTTTTTCTGTTCGTATTTCATTTCTAATAAGGAAATACTCATAACTTTGCAGTATTATAGACGTAGAATGAATGTAAATTGAAACGCTTCTACTTTAGTACTAAACTAGCAATGTTTTCCGGAAAAAAAAACTATTCATGAATTGACTTAATCTTATACTGCCCACTAGGTAAATGATTTTAAAAAAATAAGAATGCTTCTACATTTCAAATTGTAAGAAGAACCAAAAATATATTTTCCAATTATTTTTCTAAATAAAGTAATATATTTTACGAACGGGATCCTGATATTCCCAGGATCCTTTAATCTAAAAATTTATTTATAGAGATTCGATCCAAGATAATTTCGTAGGAAATAAGAAACTCTAGCTATAAGCCTCTTTTTCAAGCATTGCGGCGAGTATGTAGGGAAAATGTTCACCTATAAAATAGTAGAGAAGAAGGATTTAGCATAGAAAGCAAAAACCAAGCCAGTATTGTGAAATAAACCTGAGAGCAAGGATTAGATATGACTTTTGAGGATTGCTAAGCTAGAATGGATACATTTATTTTCGATATGAAGGAAATGATTAACCTAGCACTTTCAATTGACCGAAGATATTCTATAGTTGGATAAAAAGTCCAGCCATTCTTGGAGGTTGTTAGAGTTATGAGGAGGGCATACGCTGTTGCTGTCAAGATTAATATACACGTGTTTGTTTTTTGAAAAATGATGAGAATAAAGAAAATCGATTTTATATTTCCAGTTTTGTGAGTTGTCGTTAGAAATTTAGATATTCAAAAAAAACTCCTGAACTCAATACTCCTTGAGGGTAAGATATTTTTAAAATTTGGTTTATTGGTATTTTCTAAATCAAAATGATTGATTGTTGTACTTAAGTTTCTACTTATAGCTTATCGGTACAACTTCATCTTACCAATAAGGATCTCTTATTGAGACTGGACTCTCAGAAAGGTTGCTGAAGAGGATGAGTCCTCACTGCTTTCACTTCATTGGGAAAGACAGCCCCTCCCCCAAGTAGTCCGGATCTGATAGATTATTTTTTCTGGAACTAGATTGAATCTAAAATAAATTGAACATATTATACCATCAACAACTCTCTGATTGCCTCCATTAAGGAGATAATGAACAACATCTGCACCTCCTTCCAAGCTCGGAACAATGCCATATATGTGATGGAGGTGGATACATCAAATAAACTCTTTTTCAACATTCATATGTACAATTCAACCCAATTTTCAAGTAAATTAGTAGAAAAATGTGACTTCAGTTACAATTTATAGATTTTTGAAAAATGCACCGATTTGATCTTAACATAAGTTTATATCACTCGAAAATAATAAATAATAAACTTGGAATTGTATACATACATAAAGTTTGAGAGGCCAGATATTTTTAAACTGTTCCAATAGACAATTCCAGAACTAATGTATAAAATATGATACGTTCATATGTCGTTTTAGGGTTAGAAGGTCACTATTTCGTAAAGTCATTGCGCATCTCTGTTTTTTTTTTTTTTTTTTTTGATAAAGTTACTCCAACATGTATTTGTAGATATACATGTCCGGAAATTGGATAATTGATAGTACATAGTGGATACAAAATAGCTACTGTTCCCTATAAAAATATTCATCAACCTCGGATTTCAAAATATTATTTTTTATTCTTTCATTCTCACGTCCTGACCTTTATTGTTTCACAAAAAAAATCCTAAATAGTATTTTGTTAGATATTGCACTGTTAACATTACTTAGTAATGTTTTATTAAAAGCGTAGCTATAGATTTGTATTTCTATAGGATAGCCAAAATTTATTCATAAAAATAATAATATGGCCAAATATATATGTAGAAGTGAGGCCCTTCATATATAAGTACGACAAGATATCAATAAGAAATTGTATTCCTCTCCTTTTGAAGGAGCACTTAAAAGGATAACTTCATTCATTTATCCAAAATAAAATATTATGAAATAGCATGACGTTCCAGGTAAGATAAAGGAATCGACAGGTGACAAAAAAATATTTTTCCCCATTTTTGTGTTAATGAGGTAACGCCGTGTTTTATTGTTTCACATAACCTTTTCTCCGAAAAATACAGAAAAAGGTCCAAAAACATTTGGTAGTTAGACAATTTATCCATTTATAAAATCATTTTGAATAGTTATTGAAAATTCTTCAGAGCACTGATTGGGAGAAAAGATCGGAATCGACGACAGTTGAAGACAAAATAGAGTCTTTAGGTATTTAACATCATTAATTTTATGAAAATTATGGAGCTTCCTTATGGATTTTTAGAATTTGATCCTGCACCATGGAAAATATTATATGAATATTAACATTCTATTACTGAAAAAAAAAAAAGATTACTAATTACATATGAATTCTTTTGATTTGTTATTAAATCATTAAATACAAGGCAATGTGCTACATTGCAATATTAATTATTAACTTAAAAATACAAACTTCTATTGTTAACCCCGTCCTTGTTCTCATTCTCAAATGACTTTGGACGGCATTTTTTTTTTTTTGTAAAATTAGCTTCTACCAAATGTTCATTATAATTTTTTTCTATTTGACACAATTTTTTGATTTATTTGATAAAACTTGACTGTATAGGTGGGTTCCCTCAAAAAGCTCATCAAGGTTAAAGTAACAAAAAAACACTTTTTTTGTTAATCTAAGTAAAAAAACGTATTTTCAAATTAAATTAAGAATAAGTAGCCACTCATTGGCTGCAATACGTAGAGAAACAAAAAGATAGGCAAAAAAAGGCTACATTTCATAAAAATAATTTTAACGTTCTTTTAGACACGTAAAAATCTTTTGTCATCAACATTTATAAAAGCTTTTGATAGAACTTTAACTTAACTAAATTTGTTAATTTTACTAACAAGCTGTAATGTGTAGTGTACGGATGATATTAAAACAAAATCTCGTGGTTTTTTTTTCCAAAAATATGTAAAATTTCAAAACTTTAGGGCCGTTGAGGTACCTTTAAATGTACATAAAAATTGTTCAAACTTTGTGACTCATATTTTTTTTATCAAAAGGAACGCATTTGAACCCTCATTTTTTACTTTTTCACAAAAAAAGGATTTTATTGGCACCCTGGGCGTGATCCATAAATTACATAAAATAAAAGGCTCTTAGACATTACTTTTTTAGAATAATAATGGTTTGAATTATTCATACAAACATCATCGAATATCAACAATATAGATAACTGAATAGGTATAGGTGATGAATGACATATAGTCATCACCCCTTATCTGTAGAACGTGTTTTTAATCTGTACGTGGGGTAAACGTCGTTTCCTTTGAAACTTTGCAGTTGGTTTGTCAATAAATTTTAATTATTATTCATTTTTATCAATGAAAGGAAAATTATGAGGAAAATCACACACTGTGATAATTTCTCCAAAGACAAACATTTACAAAAAATACCCCACACTTTCCATCAACAATCGTTCACAAGTTAGTATTTGATGTACCTATCGTTTAAAATAAGATTTATTTCTCTAGATTCCGTTTTCCTGAGATTTCTCTGGGTTTTACACATAAATCATCGCTAAGAAATAATATACATACATATATCCCGAAAAACCTCGCATTAAATCCTTTATGAAATTAATTAATTAAAAACTTGAATTCATATTGTTGAAGATTCACTTGAGATAAAGTAATTTATGATTTAGGCTGTTTTGCAAATCATATACATTATGTAAGTCAAGGTCTATTGAATAATGGATAACAATCAGTATCAATTTAACTGAAATGAAATTGGTTTCAAATACTCTTCAAAAATAAATTCAAAGTTATGTTTTTCATCTGTATGCATGTAATTTACAAATCTTGTTCTGGGGTAATTGACGATTGGTTCTTGCTCAGATTGGGTAAAACCAGATTATGGTACGAGGCCCTCAAAATTTAAACTTGTATGAGAACTGTAAGTTTTAGGTGAATTAAATATTTAAGAAATACGTTTTTCAGAGTAGAAAATTGCGTGAATCTCTCACCAAATACATGAAACATGATATTGAGAGCTTCCGGTGCAAGGGACCATTCATGAGTTTCTCTTTTACATAAGGAGGAGTCAGTCTTCGTGGCCCACATCACAAGAGTGAAGAATTTCCAGACTTCTCAACTTTGTATTTATCTTTGCATAAGATTTGAGTAGTCAAAAGATGTTTGTGTACATATATTTGCATATAATTATGCATCTTTGAAATGCTTTAGTGTTATTGATCAATTGGTATTAACTTTGATTTCTGTCTATATGGTTCTTTTGCGTCCAAACTGTAAAAATATCCTAAAAACTTAACTTTCTTTAAAAATTTATTAAGGTCAAAACAGGATCTATTACAGATTTTAAAGGCATTTTTGTGTTTCACGACTTATAATAGAAAAAATACACGAGATTTCAGAGAAAGAACAATTCGTGATCTGAATTTTGTTATGCAGTTCTTTTAATTTTGCTTTTTATAATAGGAATAGGGAATGAATGGGGGAAAAAATATATATACGGAGCCCTACAAGTAGGAAACGCTAGGCTTAAACCTAGGTTAGTGTATACTATGATCCCGTTTATTGGTTGACCATTAGAAATAAAAATAAGAAAAATATTTTCAAGTTTTGCTTAATCTTATATATATTTTAAGGTCTGGTTTTTTTGTTTTTGTTTTTTTTGTTATCATACGCTGACTTCAAAATATGTAGTTAAACAGATCAGTCAAAAATTTAGCAAGTTGACAAATAAAATAACCAAGCATTTTATTTTTCTATGATTTTTTTGGGACTCTAAGGTCATAACAAGGCTATCTTGACCAAAATAAAACCTAGTTTCCATTTTCTCTGTCTATATATAGCGCACCTTCTCTCTGTCTCTCCTTTCTCCTCAACTTCCACTGTCTTCTTTCACATATTTTTATTTTATTTTATAAATTCTTACTATATATTTTTAAGGAGCGACAAACTTTGCTATTTTTGTAGGTAAAAGCAAGAAACAACATCTCACATTCCATATGAATGTAAAACACTGCGGCAAATATATGACACTTTGACAGAAGAACTAGAAGTGGTTTTTGGATGCCCAATAAAGCGACAAGATTTTTTTGTTCTAATATCAAAAAGTAACGTAAAACCTGCATGCAGTAATCGTAAATTTACAGTACTGTGTGTATGCAATCTAAGCAAAGAAAATGGAAGTTTGTGCATGTATTTTAAACATTGCAAACTATTATTTAGAAAATTTAATGAACTAGGGTTTTTACTTATTTTGGGTCTTTTTTTTGTGTGTGTGTCGTTTTATTATTCTTTGAAAATTTATATGGCCTTTATATTTTTCTAAGTACTTAGATACTTTTACTGTTTTTGTGTTGTTATTAATTGAGCACAAAAATAAATTGATACTTGTTAAAAAAAAAGATTTAATTAACCATTATAATGGGTATAAAAAAAAGTACTGAGATCTGGGTCTAAGTACTCATTAAAATACTCATAATTGATCAGGATGATATTGTACATAGAAAATTTTATTATATAATATTTTTAATATAAAATTGGACAATAACTATGTATCTGGCCACCATCAGCCTCAATGACAGCTCCTACCGCCTACAGAACCCCTTGCACACATTGGTAACGTATTCTTTATTCATGATCCTCCACTACTGGTTAACCGAGGTCTTCAGGGCATCAATATTTGGGGGCGGACTTTGCAGACCTTTTTTTCAATTTGCCACCAAATGGAGTAATACAGTAGATTTAGATCTTGGCTATGAGGGGCCAAAGGTTCTTGGACCAAAAGTTCATGTTGCTACCCTTCCACTTTTGTACAATATTAGCTGCATAGGCCGGAGCCAGTCCTACTCAAATACGTGGCCTTTTTGGACTTCTTTATGGTCTTGGTTATCTATAGGGCCACATTTCCCTTCAACACCATAAATTAGTCAGCCGGGTAATTGGTATCCAACAGGAAACCAAATTTGAGCCATTTTTTCTCCAGTTGATGTCATAGCCCCAATCATCACAGAGGCCGGATGTTTGGTTTTGGTGACAGTCCTGATGATGTTGTCAGCCTTACCAAAGCATACTGCCCGATCATTTTGCTTGTTGTATACGGGTTCAAGGTATTTTCATCAGAGAAAAAAATTACCCTGTTGCTGTTGTGCTTCCGATCATTTAAGAGTTGTATATATAACTGAAGATGGAGTTCTTTTTGACTTTGAGACAGGAATGGACTCTCAATTCTTTTAAGCAACCTTCCTCCAGCTTTTCGGATAGCCTTGCCCACAGTAAACCGATGTACCTTCTTCTTCTTGGCGTAATCTGACATATTCATCGTTGGGTTGACCTTGAAGCCCTCTATATTGTATTCAGGCTTCCCTTTGGCGTGTCTTCAACTCTTGGATCTGTCCTTAATGTTGTCCCCATCAGTCAAAAGATTTGTGCCTTACTGACGTTTAATGCCTTCATGATGTCCAAAGTGGTCCTCCCGGTGCGGATTAAATTGCCTATGATGGCTCTTCCTGCCTCCAAATATGACATGCATATTTTTTTACAACATGTACGAATCTAAGCAATTCAAAAATAATCGTAAATTTAATTTAAATTTAAAGATTTAATGAACAACACAATTTTCGAAACTTTATTTTTTGAAGGCCTCATTACTTTTTCTACATCCGGTAGGCTTAGATTATCCCCGTTAGTTGAAAAAATGAATAAATAAATAATTATTATTATATACTAATCATATTACGTGTTTGTATCCTGGCGTTAGATGAATAGTAATGTGTAAGCAAATTAATTGCTAATGCACTAATGGCAGGGGAAAACAAGGGATTTGTATGCCTTTAATCATGAAAAAAAAACCATTCATTACCTGCGTCTTTAATTTGTATTCCTTTTTAAGGGGAAAAAAGATGATGATGATACATAGGGTTTCCTTCATTCATTGATACCAACATGAAAATGCACTACTATCTTCTTTCTTCCTACTTACTTAGTTCCTAAGAGTTCTTTATTTTTGATTTTTGGTAACTCAAGGGGGGGGGGGGGATGGTTTACGTCATGAACACCTCAAAGTTTAATTCATTATATTTTTATGAGTCAATATTACCACCAGTGTACATACAAAATGATTCACAACAAAGTTACATCTACTAAATACATATTTTATGTAAATAATATTTCATAATAATTCCACGAATTCCTACGTCATATTTACCAAACGATAAATTGACACCATTTATGTTGTATATGCATTCCTAAATTACATACATTATGAATGAAAAAATTTTGGCTAACGAAGATAACGGATTGTTTTTGAATTACTAGTATTATTATGACAAGAGTTGTATAAAATAGTAAATAAAACGCCTGCAAGACTTTTTGTAGTTGAAACTTGAATAGAGTTTTTTTTATTTTCTAAAGCTCATATCATTATTTTTTCATTCTTAAGGAGAGAACATCCAAGTATAAACTATCCGTCTGCAGGATTATACATATATATATATATTTATTTTGCGAGGGGGTGGTGATTTTTGGAATTTTTCGAAAAAAAATCCAAAAAACAAATGATTTCTAAACCAATTTAAAAACTTTTTTTTATAGCAAAAAAATTACAAATACTAAATTTTTGAAAAAAAATTCAAAAATCCAGAGCTTTTCACAAAAAGTTATTTTTTTTTTTTGCTAAAATTTAAATATAAAATCTTTTGAAAAAACATTTCAGATATTAAATTTTTGAAAAAAAAAAATTGTGGTAAAAAGCAAAAATTCCTTAATTTGGAGGGAGGCTACAGCACCTCCAACCCACCTTCTGCGAACACCCCTCATTAAGGGGTTTCTGTGTACTTGAAAGACAAAGAGTGACACGGAGGATTTGTTGGGGATTTGTAAGTGTAAGTTCTTGCTGGACTCGAAGTAAAATTGCAGATGGACATAGAAGTAATTTCTTCCTGTGTCCTAGCTAGACATAGAGTGGGAGTTGTGTTTACTTCATTTCTCTCACAGCTGCTTGAAAAACGTTTGTTAGCTCGAATAGATTTATGATATTTTTTCCCCCTCCCATGATGTTTTTATTCTATGATATCACAAATGACGTCACTATAACATTTTCCCTTATGTCATATGCAACTTTTTCTTCCCTTGCATAGTTCAAATTGTTAATCAAATTAAAGGGGTAAATTGGTGGAAGCTACATAATTAGTTATTTAGTAAATTTCAACTCCCTAAGCGGACAAAAAAAAAACCTACTTTGTACAAATATTAATCATTTCGACACTTGGCCTATAGCATTAGGGGTAATTTTTTTTGTTTTTTTGCTTGTTTTTTCTGCAAACAGTCAGGTCATATTTTATGCAAATTTTAATTTTACCATCATAACCGGTCACATCACATTCTATAGTTAATTAACTAATCTTTTATTATTATATTGATAGCCAATACAAGTATTGATTTTACTCTTCAAAGAAATAACTTGATTGATTACTCAGTCAACATTTAGTCAAGGCGTTCCTTTATTTTATGAATCACAGAAATTTACAGCATTTTAGACAGATTCTTTTTGTTATTGGCTTTAATGCATAGTCCTTTTCTCCATTTAATAATCTTTTAGCGAATTATGTAGTGTTGCATCATTTTTATTTATATTATAAACTGAGTCCTCATGAGTTAAAGAAAAAAGCCCAGACCAATGACCTCAATTCAATGAAGGCCATGCAAGAGATCTCGGGGTTACACTAGACTGTCCAAAGAACTATCAAGGAAGTGGGTGGGAAGAGCCTTGTAAGGGTGGAGAGGCCATTTTCGACACCAGCAATGAAAGAAAGCCCTCTCCTCTTTTGCAAGACTCTTTTGCCCCCCCCCCTACAGACACTGCAGTGTCTGTCATCCAAACACCGGGCCCCTCAAAGCCACTATCAGCCAGCTCTGGGACGCCATAATATAGGACTCCATTTGCAATGGGTGCCAGGCCTTCCACCACCTTATGAAGTCCATAATTGATCCTCCTAAGGGTAGACATTAATGATTGAGAGAGATCAGACACACATCTATTTTATGTATTAATTTTCTTGAAATTCTATTGTTAATTAATAAATTATATCTCGTTGAAATTTAAAATTCAAAGTATTTAGAGTTTAATGTACTACTCAGTATACTAAATCTGTACAACTCTATCTGACCAATTAAAGAATTAGAAAAACATAACTGTGATGTTGTTGGTGAGTAACGTACTTAAATTTATGTTTCTCACAAGCAACATCTTTCTGGAAAAAGTGTTTTTGGATTCATATTATCTATAGTCTCTCATTTAAATGCCCCTACTAGTGTTGTCACGATACTAATATTTCCGTCCCAGTTCCATTCCCAAAAATAGTATCAATACCCCGATAATTTTTTACTAAGGTATGACTGTTAAATCCCTAATAATTATGTGTTTACATAGTCGATAATAGAGCCACCGTGTGAGTTTAAGGGGGGTTCGTTGATTAGTAGCTTGTTACCTTATTTGTGTATTTATATTTGTAAAATATGAAACAAATATATCGTTAAGGGCTATTCAAATCCATGATTTTGTTTGAGAGAAAGGAGGGCTAGCTCATAATTTAATGAAAAATAGTATCATAAGAGACGATTTTTGAAGATGCCGGGTTACATAATCACATGCTTGAACATTGTCACATTGCAGAATATTACTTATCTTTTTCATGTCCTTCAATTATATATACTTATTTTCTATTGATTTTATCCAATGGCGTTAAAAAACTATTCCTATGGCCAAGTACTTAGACTTATTTAAGTCTGTATTATTACAACAGTTGACTCTTCTTTTTTTTTTTTTTAACAAATGGACACAAAATAAATGTTGTATTATAATACAAATAATTGTCATACCTATCAATCATTATTTTTTATCAATGTTGGAAATATTTGTTATAGTATTTGTAGCAACGTACTTTAAATACAATAAACTCTTCATATATATGCAATATTATCAGTTCTTTGCTAATCCTTTGACAATCATGAATGCTTAAAAAAAGAGTTTCATGGCAACAACTGTTTCTTTTTAGACATCTGTAATGTCAACAAATGTATTCATGAATTGTGTACAAATCACAATTTCGTACAAATTGTAACTTGTGCACGAAGATTGTACATGTAACAATTTGCAAGGCTCATAACGTCTAACTCAAGACAGTATTGGTTATTCTAATTAACAACTAAGCAATGATGCAATCATTTCATTCTAATACATTAAACTTACTTTTTTAGTATGCCTTTACGATGAGTTGTATAACTGTGGACAATTTGACTCTGTAATATGCCACATAACACTTATTAATTAGTGATTTTTATCAAAATACTCAAAAGTTAACCCATTATTAATATATCAACCATCAGTAGAATATCTAATTATTGTATTATTCTCAGTACTCTCAATTCTGCATTTCTGCAAAAATTCTAAATTAGTGAGATTTTTATAATCAAGTAATTGGAACTGGATTTATTTTTGGAAAAAATATCCTTTTTAAGATTTTTGCGAAATTGCCAATTATGAAAAAAAGGGTTTTCAAAATTGTGTAAAACAAAACTTTAAATGTGCACCATCATTATGAATCAAAATGTACTTCTCTAATTTATCAAACTTGTTTTATTTATTTTTGGAAAAAGGAGATTATGTTGCTTAAATCTTCACCAACTTTTAATCTAATTTAAATTTAAGAGGTATTTGATAGGCATTCTAAAAGACAATAGTCATTTATTAACAAAGCACTTGTATATTTTAGATTACAAATATCTACACATAGTTTGCAATATGTGATACTTGCAACATATATATAAATGCGTTGAATAAGTATGTACCAGGTGCATATATGTGGGAAAACTTACGTAACACTCCGTCACGTACCTTCACATCATGATATGAGTACTTTCCTGAGGTGTTTAGCCACGTCAACATTAAAACGTGTATTAAAGCAATATAAAACTTTATTTGCACATAGTACATGTTACATATGATAACAACTACTTTCTATTTACAGCCGTGAACGAATTAAATATTTATTTTACCATTCTATTTTACACTTTTTAACTCTTAATCTCAAATAGCAGTCGGAGAAAAGAATACTACAATTTGTGGACCGTAGACAATATATTACTTCAAAAAGAATAAATTATTATCAAACTAGACATTTTTTATCAATAGAGATTGGACGATTAGTTGGAATCAGATAATTGGGTGTTTCTTTCTGGAATCTGTACTGGGAAATCAAGGAATAATTTCCAAACCTGGTATTTAAGTATTTATTTCTTTTCTAACTTATGAAGAAAAACAAAATTAAAAATTTCCATCAAGATTCAGGAAACGACTATGTGAATTATCATCACAATCTTCTAGAATCTTGATAACTGTTAAAATTTGCTCATCATGGACATGGGTACATCTTTGATATTGGACCTGTCCCACTTCCTATAATTCTCATTCTTAACCCTAACTAAATGAACTATGCAGTGTGTCCCATCCATGTTTCCATCCAAGTAAAGCTCTTAATTCCACTGAAGTTGACCACAAATGTCCCACGTTATTGCCACTGTGCCATTTTGAGAAAAATAATGCTGTCTTCATTAGATCCTGGTTCTTCTGTATCTATAGAGCCAGAACTTTTTAGATTACCCATTATATCATCCTCAGTCAGAAATATGAGGATTTATATTGCTTTATCCTGAGTTGGAAATTTGTTGAGCTCTGTAGCTTCACATATGTCATCCAACGTAATAATGACGTTGTATCTAATTGTATTTTCGGTGGGCTTTACAGTTCAGATCTAGTGCTGGAGCTCTAGTCTAAGGATGGGTCCTGTTTCTTTAGAAGTATTATTCACAATCAAATTATTTACCCCATGTCCTGATGTTATTGGACAGCCATGCAATTTGTATTTTTGTAACAATATATCAACGAAATCGTTGGATCGTTTCTTCTACCTGATTTTCCGTCTTTCTATGATTAAATACCTTCATTAATGTCATAGTACTCTTTTTAACTTCTTCCGAGGAGGTGTAAGAGGTAAATAGTTGTTATTTTGTATCCTGTTTCTTAAAAAAATAATTGTTTGAGCATGTTGTAGTGGCAAATATCAGAACATACCTACAACATGTCTCTCACAGTTCACATTATTGGTTGGGAGATGTTCTGATTGTTTTTCTGTCAAGTTATGAATATGTGTTGCGCAACCATTATTCTCTTCGTTTTTCCGATGTCCCCTGCTACACTGTTCCCTCGCCCCTTCAGCTCCATCTCTGCACATTTCTCTCGCAAAGAACTTGAACTTGATCTAGTTCTGTAGATAGAGATTTGTTGGCAATGTCTACATGCTTCCATTCTATATGGTATTTTGTATGTATTTCCATCTTACCCTATTCTTAATCTTTAAATATTATTGGAGGATATTTGCAAAGTACTGTACGATTTGAAATTTCAACCCAGTTAAAAAATAACATTGTAATGTTGTAGGTCATAAACGCTGATGTTATTAAACCTTTCTCAAGGTATATTCTGAATGTACGATCAAAAATATTTTTTCAGTGTGTCTTCTTCATGAGCTCTTTGAAATATGGAAGGCAGTCATGTACAGCTTTAGACTGGTAACCAGGTCGATTAAATAGCTCTTCTTTGTAGAGGCTGAACGACTTGCAAAAAAAAAATTCCTTTAAAAGTTAATTGAAGTCATTAGCCAATGATACTGTTTTCAAGTTGTGTATATTTGTACCAGCTAATTTTTCAAGAATTTGTCAAACAATGAAGGCAGCAGCTATAAAATTATAATTTTTGTAAGATTATTAACTAAAATCGAATTAAAGCATTCCAAAATGTGTCATAAACAATTTTATGGTATAAAAGTCCACTAGTTGAAGTTTTTCGATTGCGTATTTACCCATAATAGTAGCTGAAATATAAATAATACCCGATCATCAGTAAAAAGAAGGAGCACGGTTGCATAAAAATGGGCTTGTTCACCTTTCAATGAAACCAATGTCATTTTGTTGTTGTCATAATAGGTCTAGATCTGCTATTTGGATTTTTAAAAAACCAGTTTCAATTAAAATAGATTTTTTCCTTATGCTTCCCACTCCTATTTTTGATTAAATAACAACGTATGTCCTGATTCTCTCAGTAAGGTATTTTTAAAATAATTGAGTTGATAATAATATCATTGGGGGGGAGGGGGAAAGTAACAATAACGGGATTTATTCTATATTGGTTCATATAATGATTTATTAAGCAATGCCATTCATTGTTTATAGAATATATTTGATTGAATTTGTACATCACTTTAATTGATAACATAAAATTAAGACACCACAAACCTTGTGAATAGTTTTTGTGGAAAATACTCGGAGCACCATTGGACTTGTGTCATGGATTTGACGTTTTGAAATAGTAAAAGACCGGTCCTTACTTTCATCTGTAACTTGAGACTTGGCATTAGGTATATCCAATATGCATATTTTTTTATGTTAGTGAAGATAGTTCTGTATTTGTTTCCCAATTTTTCCCCTCTATTGGGCTAATAGTCACCGGTGAAGTGTTAAGGGAGCCAATGGGATCCATTATCCCTTTCTACGATGAATATTTTATAGAATGACCAACTTTATGGGAAAGGATAGATTACGAAATAAATTTTAAAACTAAAAAATCGACATTTAAAGCAATTTAAAATCAGCAGTTTAGGGATGCATACTCAAATAAAGATCTAAAGGCTACTGTTAGAGATAGTGTTTTGGAATGATCTATGAGTGGACCCTTCAAGATGTTAACAACCCCACGACTTATTACATAATGACAAAACGAGAAGAATAAGTACAAACATAAACCATTTACTGTACCTAGATTTTTGTTTAGACAGATTTCTTTTTTATGTAATAATGACCTCTTTTTTGAAAGTCGTTCAACTCCGCCACTGATAATAGTGTAATTGTTGGAAAGTGTCAAACTTTAGAGGGGTAAATTATACCAGTAATAAATAATCTAAAGACAAAGGGATTAACCTCAATTAAAATATGTTTCATATTAATAAATAACTTGTTTATATTTAATTTCAGATTTTTTTCACACAACCTTGCATTGCTTATTTATTAAATATTTCATTAAAAAATAAACAGAAAAAGTCAATCGAATTTTTTTTTTTTTGACGAAAAATCTTATTAAGTTGTTACATAAGGTTTAATTTCTAGTTTTAGCAATAATATAAGGGGTCGTTCAGGTAAATCTAGACCAGTGGTTCCCAACGTGGGGTGCACGACCCACCAGTGGGGCATGGCAATGTTTTGGTGGGCATGCGCAGGACGTGATTTTGAGATTACTATACTAAACCACATAAATAAATAACCAGATAAAAACGATAATGGGAATTTTAGTTTTGATTATCATATTCATCAGAGAAAAGTTCCGATGGTTTCAATAAATTTCAATTATAACTATGAATAACCTATTTTGTTAATCAATTATAATTTTATTTATTTCAGTAACAAACCCTATGCATAAAATGAGTAGTGCAAGTAAAAAAAAATTTCGTCAATATTCAGAAGAATATTTAAAATTTGAATGCATCCCTGCCATACATGATGAACAGTAGCTTTCTACCTCTTATGCCAACAATGTTTGACCAACAAATCAATGAAACCAGGTCGTCTTGAGTTGAAGGCGAAACATAGTTGGTATGTAAATTCAGATTTAAATTACTTCAAATTTTTTATGGAGAAGTTTACAAAAAGATCAACAATAAAGTATATGTTTACTAAACAAACTGTTAGCGTATGTCGTACTTTTGAGAATAGTTATGAGATATCTTTACTCATTGCTAAATGTGGAAAAATCATACTATAGGAGAGGATTTAATAAAACCATCAATATCAGTATTTCTCAAAGCAGTCATGGAAAAAGATGACAAAGTTGTTTAAGCTATGCCACTCAGGAACAATACTGTTACTAGAAGAATAGATGAAATGGCGAAGATATTGAAACACAACTTGTCAAAAAGTTAAAATCTAGAAATTTCTCACTGCAAACGGATGAATCTACCCTGAGAGACAGTGAAGTTGTATTCTTAGAATATGCAAGATATATTGATAAAGGCAAATTTGCTGAAGAAATGCTATTTTGCAAATCATTAGAAACCACCACTTCTGCTGCTGATATGTATGGTAAACTAACTAATTACTTACACGTCAATAATATACCTATCGAAACATAATATCTTGTCCGGCAGATGGTACTCCTGTTATGATGGGCAAGAAAAAAGGGTGCCTTAAATTGATGAAAGATGAGAATCCAGAAATAATTCTAGTACACTGTGTTATTCATAGAGAGAACTTAGTGGCCAAAAATATTACTCCTCCAATTAATAAGGTACTACGCTCAGTTATAAAATGTATTAATGATATCAAAGCTAATGCAAATTGTGAGCGTCTATTCAAGTAATTTTGTGAAAATGAAAACGCAAACTATGTGAGACTTTTACTTCACACTGATGTAAGGGGGCTTTCAAAGGGGAATTGCTCGAAAAGATTCATGGTTTTTATATTATATTCTTAGTGTGTTTTTAAGTGACAAGCCTGAAATGAACCACCTGCTAAACGTTGATGGTAAAGGTTTTGTGAGTTATTTGGCAGATATTTTTGAGAAATTGAATATGTTCAATAAACAACTTCAAGGATCAAATGTGGATACAAAGACAAAGATATTTGGTTTTGTTACATTTATTGAAGTATGTCAAGAAAATATTTCTCACAAAGTTTTTGACCAGTTTCATTGGCTAAAAAAATGTGAGGTGACTCATAATGCTGTATTTTTCATTGTGGATCATTTGAGAATAATTGTCTCTGATTTGAAAGAACGATTTTCTGATTTAAAACAAATTGAACTTCCAACATGGGTGATGCAGCCAATGTTAGTGAATATATCTAATAGTTTGATGCAGTACCAAGAAGAACTCTCGGAAATGCTGAATGGCGAGTCAGTAAACCCTTTATTTAATATAAAAGGAGAGATAACATGGCTTCGTTATGAGACAGAAACCAAAAACCCATATTCAACCAACTTTGCAAGAAAACTGTTGTTACCCTTTCCATCTTCATATTTAGCTGAATGTGGCTTTAGTGCTGTCAATGATTTGCTATTGAAAAAAAAATCAACTGGATATTACTAAACGAGGAGACTTGAGAATTAAGTTGACTAAATTGGAACCTGATATAAAATCTCTCTGTCGTAGGCATGATGCACAAGGATCTCACTAACCTACATCTCTAGGTGGGCTGAATTTTTATCTTTTATTACTTCAATAATTAAAATAATCAAAGTATTACAGAATAAATTTATGTCAAATATTTCTACTTCTGATTTCAGTTCTTTATTATATGTTCGGAATCTTTATTTATTTAACTGTTCTATCGTTTTATATTTTTCCCTTCATGAATACTATGTTCGTTGGAGTTTTCTTTAGAGACAAGGTAATGGTTTTTAAGCTTCCTTACAGTGAATAACAGTTAATTTTTAAACACCGTAAATCAAATATCCCGGGGCATCAACATTTCAGAAATGTATTGGTGGGGCATGGGTTAAAATTTGTTAGAAACCACTGATCTAGATCATCTTTAACTATATCCTGAACAATAAGTAAAGCATTTAACTCGGTTATTCCAATTTTAAAGTGAGAGATTGAGTGTTAACTTTAACTAAATTGAGAAACTGTTAATTTAAAACAAGGTATACGATGGATTACTCTTGGAGGAACACAATCATCGAATTGGCTTGTGTGGGACAAAACCCAGCGTATATCAAGAAAATGTTCAGTATCCAAAGAGTACAGTCTACGACGTCTACAACCACTGGAAGGAGGAGGGGGAGGGGATATATAAGAGAAAAGTGTTGCACTGATTAAGAATAAATATAACCTTACAATTACACCATCTAAACTGGAAATTGTCTTCGAAGTCAGTATAGATCATACGTATTTCCTTTTCTATGAGCTATATTTAATCGAACATGCACACAGTGAGTCCGACTGAATAATTTCTCCAGAGTGCGATATTCACTAAGCTAAGTTGCTTCATTAAATCGTCTTGAATCTAAAGTATTGTATAGAGTTAAAGAAAATATGATATGACGGTATAATAAAAAAATAAAACAAAAAATGACTTAGTAACTCTGACAATTTGAAAAATGTTTGGGGCATGAGCAGCTTAGCTGTCATGACGTTTGTTTGATTAGATACGAGCACAAATGACTAGAATACAATACACACAAATCCCACTCCGTATCTAGCAAAGACATGGGTAGGAATTAATTAGTCAAACAGGGACTGATACGCATAACTCTCTAACAAATCAACGGGTTTACTCTACACCGAGGATTGATAATTTTATACATAGATGTTCTTCAAGAATAAATAAAAATGCTTGTAATGGTAACTAAACAAAATCTTGCACTAGTTTTTGGTCATAATTTTTGCAACTCAACTTGAAAATTTCTCTCTTTTATGCTAGAGTATAGTGACTATAATCTTCTTTCTGATATTTATAATTTAAATCCTTGCTAAATTAATTTAGATTAATTCTACCATATATTTAAATAAAAGTTAATTGAATAAAAAATATATCTGTAATTAATGGCTTTGGGGAAGCTGAATGGTTATAATTTCGTATTTTTTGGCGGGGTACCGATGGGATTTAACCTGACGGATCGTTTTGGTTAAGCATAAAAGATCTTGTCACCATATTTTGGCTTTTAGATTTTCCTAATATCATTTTTCTATTTATCCAGTAATTGTACCTAGATATAATAAAATCTTCTGAAGACACTTTGCTCACCCATATGTTATGGTTAAATTTTAAAAAAAGTTCCTTAATTTGAAAAAAAAAATGTTTTATTTTAAGTAGTACTTTCAGGGTAATTATGTATTTTATTATTTAGTCACCCATTGTCCATTTATAATTGCATTACATGAATGGTTGAATACTACAGGGGAGATATGATAATTCTGACAAATTTAAACATTTAAAAAACTTTATTTGGAATATGTAGAATGTAGCAATAATTTGTATTTCGAAAAGGACCAATTAGATGTTTAATAGCATATTTGTTTTCTCATATTAAATAAAAATAATAAAAGAGTTCACGGAGGTTACTGTCCTAGTAGAATCAGGAACTTACTTGGTCACTCCAATAGTACATTTTATTATATGTAACATTACTGGATATACCTATAACTAGGGCCGTTGCTAACTTTCATCATTTGCGTAATTGTTATATGGTTATTATATATACTGTGTAGTCAATTGAATCGGAACACTTTATAACTCAATAATTAATGAAGATTGAGTGATTAAAATTAATTCATATTTTGATATCTTGTAGCATAAGCAATCAGTTACGAACAAAAAAATCTGAGCTCTCTAGCTTACGTACAAGTCGAGAAATGAAACTTGAACGTAATCTCCAAATTTTCATTCTTGCACTCCAAGCAATTGGGAGTCTCCAGGAGAGGATGAAGGGCTATGTCAAAAAGGCCAAACTGGACATGGGGGAGTGACAAAAATATCCCTGAACAAGCTCTTCATACCCATGAGTGCTCATACAAGAGATATCAGAGCTTCACACCAGACTGTTCGGAGAGCTATCAAAATAGTAGCTGGAAAGAGCTTTGTACGGGTGGAAAGGCCACTTTTTACACCAGCAATGAAAGAACCCCATCTCCTTAGATGCAGGACTCTTTTCAACTCTTTTTTAACACTTTTGGTCCCTGACAGCCGTGATGCCAACCTCTTCGACTACACCTTTAGGATACATGTGAAAGGGAAGGCCTGCAGTGTCAGAATGACTCTGACCAATTAAAAGTTCTACTCTTAGTCACTCATAACCCCTTAACAAACTAAGGTTTTACTTTAGCACTCGCACTAGTTTATTATTTTAACATAGATGTTCATTTTTCAAAAATGAAATAATATGCTTTGAAAATAAATTCGTACCAAGCTTGGGTTTCTTTTTGTAGCATAGCGACAGTTCATATTTTCTACAAGTTTAATTATTTACATAATTTATTTACTCAAAGTTACTCTAATTTTGAATAATACAAATTAGGTATTGAACAGAAAATGACTCCCGATGACTTTGCAAATTTCCATATCAGTCGAATTTTTGGAAGATTTACTTTTTCCTTCAATAAACTATTTTTAGCATTTAAATTTATTACTCCTTGCACTTAATGAAAAGATGATGCAATTTGTGGAGTAATATAAAGTATATAAATCTTGTTATCTTAAAGTCCAGGGAGAATAAATCCCTTTCCTTTAATTCAAGAAAATTACACATTTACTAACAATTTCATTCAGTCTGCTTACGTCGACTCTTTTAAAAGTATTCACTGCAGTAATCCGGAAGTTTTTCTTCTTATCTAATTTAAAATTGTCAATGTTTTTAATTTTCATATCAACGGTCACAATTTCACCCTTAGGTCCAGTTACTTTGGTTTTGTATCATTTCTTTAATCTCTCCAGCCTTGGACGAATGTCCATAAGGACCTTGGTGTAAAAACAAGAGTATCCAAAGCCATATTGGGCTTGTGCGCTAGCGATTTCGTCTTCTGTGAAACCATAATTTATAGCTGTATTGTCGACAGGTAACTGCTTCATATTTACATTGTTGAAGGCACGTTGGCTCTTTGACTCTGTTAAGGCTATAACAACAGTTTTCCCACCGGAAACTTACACTAAGATCAATCTTTTTTAGTGCGTCTTTGATATTTTCCTCTATCTTAGAAAGGACTCTCGCATAAGAAATTATCTTGCCCTTTTTTTCAGGCAATTTATTGGACTCTCGAAGGCGGACCTTAGCATTTCCTTTCATTTTAAGGGATAGATTATATATGAATATAAATGAATACATATATTAGACCTTTTTTGCGTAGATTACCCTACTAGCAGGAATAAACACGTTAATAGGTATAATATTTTTTTGAAGAAGAAGGGAAAAACGAAAAATAAAAATCCGCTAGCGTAGAGTGAAAAGAATTAAATCCAAGCCCTTTTTTTCAGGCAATTTATTGGACTCTGGAAGGCGGATATTAGCATTTCCTTTCATTTCAAGGGATAGATTATATATGAATATAAATGAATACATATATTAGACCTTTTTTGCGTAGATTACCCTACTAGCAGGAATAAACACGTTAATAGGTATAATATTTTTTTGAAAAAAAAGGGAAAAACGAAAAATAAAAATCCGCTAGCGTAGAGTGAAAAGAATTAAATCCAAGGAAGACAGATGAGACGAAAGAAAAAAAACGAATCAAGTAAGTCTTACATCAAGTCCAACGATGATAGATCAAAAAAGTATCTCCGACGTCAGTTCCAAAAGGTAAAGATTTCAGGAGTAGCATACCTAGTAAGATAATTTCCTCGTAACAGAGCCAAATAGGTCACTTTTCACTTTAAAATTATCACCAGGGATATCACACGTGGTTTACACAAATGAATGAAACACTATTTCTTACAAACTATTTTTCTATCACTTCAAAAACTTTTTTTTTATGTAGAGCGACTAGACGCACGTCTCACACATCAATACATAAAACTATTTAGCAGCAAGTTCCTTCTTTCATGTATTCATATTTTGGGATTGACATATTTTGCATGTAAGTATTTTTTAAGGACACAAATATGAAAAGAATAATAATATAATTGAATTTGGTTCTATGTTCAACATTACATATTTTAAATTTCTACATGCACAAAATTATATCAACCTTCAGAAAAATATAAAAATAGTCACCCATTAATAATTACCTACTCACTACTCCCCCACCCTTGTCGCTCCACAAAAACCTAAAATGATAAATATTGACTGCACTCAACATTGCTCGCAGTTATTAGGTCTCAAGCGAAGTCGGAGTTATTTTCTATATAATATTAAAACAAAATTTGTCGACACATCATAGCTCATATCAATTTCGGGTATTACCTCTGGTAAATGATGCGATTTGTCACCTCAGTAAAAAGCTCTAATACTGCTTTCATCTAACGACAGTTTATGGAAAGAGGTGAAAAGAGAGTTGAAATAATAAAAACACAAAAATATGTACATAAGAATTAAAATCCCTCATTCACACAACCTCAATCAAAAAATGATTAGGAAGGACTTTTGTAGTGAGCAAGGACAATAAAACTGTAATGTTTCTCATCAAAAAAGCCCATCTCTAGAAAACTTTCTGGGAGAAGAGAATGTGCACGCCATTGAGTCTGGATATCAATCCACGATATTTTTCTTTATGTTAGCCCATCAAGAGGAGGGTTTGTAGCATCTGTCACCCTAACGTTAAAGCCATGAAGGCCTCTGTCGACAATGAGTGAGCTGCCTTGGACTCAAAACTTCGTTCGCAATACTTGCAACTCTTTTCGAAAGAGATTTGTCACCCACCATTTGTGACGCAAAAGGCAGCCGAATATAAGAAATTAATTTGACATTGGGTATGTATCAAGAAAAAGAATAATAAAAAAATTGTTAAATGTATACTTAAAGAATGGGAGGCATCTCGGTTTTTTCTTTCCAATTGTGTAAGTTTCCAATTTCCACCCAGTATGTAAAACAAAAAAGAAAGAAAAACATGGTGAATATTTAGCATATTTTATATTTTAGTTGCTATTCAATCTTTATTACCTTAATGAATGTAGAATTTATATAACATTAGAATGAATCTCTTCTAAAAATATGAATTTTATTGATTTTATATGTACAAAATCTGTAGTTATTCTATAGGTGTTTAACTTGAAAGTTAGGTTCATTTCCCACTCGGCTCATCAGAGCAAGTTTTATTAAAAGTAATGTTTCTATTCGAATAAAATAGAGGTCACAGCATCATACAAACTATAAATAAATGCGGACTTTGAGTCAATGGAACTTCCAAATGAATTGACTCGTTTTAACTTGGTTTTTCCCCAATCTCAATCTTTGAAAATCCGGTAATTATTGCACTTATTACAAAGTCTTTTAACATGATGTGCAAGTATTTTTTTTAATATTAAATACGGAGTCGTTATAAATGGCCATCCCACCATACAAATAAAAAAATATCAAAAATTTACTCCATATTCCATCTTTTGACACAGACTACGAATTTAAGCTGCTTAAAAGAATTAGTACAGCTGACATGCAGTGTTTGCTATGGAATATCACCCAAAGTTGCTATAATGTGACTTCGGACTCCTGGAGCAACAATATCCCTCATCTCTACCATAGACTACATTGCTAAGCCCTAAGGATTGCAATGAGGAGAAGAAAGAAGACCAAAATGCTCCAAATTGGACTCACCATATATCAACACAACCTAAGCAGATGCCTTATCATATATAAAGTAAATTGGAGTTCCTGAAAACTCCTCCTGGATTTATAGCAGTACTTTGTTGATCTTCGTTCCATACAATTACCATGAACCACCCAATACCATGAAAAGGCCAAATATTTAAAATAATTTTAAAATTATATCTTGAACGAGGGAACAAATTTGACCTTTTAAAGGAAACCTCCGAAAAGCCTTTGAATCTGGAGAAACGGTTGAAAAAATAATGGAAGATAATTTTACCGTAAACACTTCTGCTGTCGGTAAATTTGCCGCATACATTTTGACCTCTGGTAATTAAGCATCTTGGGAGATTTTACCGTTTAACATATTTGCCGCTCTATGATGTTTTTGTATAATAGGTTCGAACTTTACCTACAGGTTTTACTCTTGTATTTCAGCTATACGTAGATCAGAAGAAAAAAAGAACAAATTCAGGGGAAAAAGAAGGCATACTGTTTTAGAAAGAGTCACAGATCATCAGGATTATGAGTCTACTCGGAAGGAACCCAATGACTAGTGTCACTTTATTTATAATCATAGCCCTAGTTGAGGCTTGAAAAAATGTAAGAAACTCCATTGATAGAAAGAAAGGAATAGCTCAGGAGTAAAGACCATCGGACAAGGTAGATCTGTTTATATAAAAACATAAAACAATCGGTGCAACACTCTTCAGCCCATAGAGGGGAAAAACTATACCGAATTATTGTTTTTAATTGACAAAACTTCCTGATTTGGGTATTGAAATTATAGTTTATAATCGGAGGCTCACAAACTAAATTTAAATCAGCTTGAAGAAAGAAAAAAGAATGAGTTGTTGAAAAAACTCAACCTGGATTTCCAATTAAAAGGTGTACATACTTATCAAATTATTATGTAATAATATAACTAAAAGCAACTTTACATAATTAAAAACAAACACAGTATACGTATAAATTATGCAACGAATTATTGATTCCTTACTGACTTTATTCATCTCTGAAAAACTATTTGGGTTATAGGATAAATATGTTATTCAATAGGGTTATATTTTAATTATTAAAAAAAGTAGTATGACATATATAACATTCATTCTATTTATAGCTGTCATTATCCAACTAACTAAATAACAGAATGAACAACATTTGCTGAATATCGATTATGCCCGATTAGTTCCTAATTAATTGGTCCATCCCTAAATTCGAGAGATGAAGAGAGATTGTAAAATCCCATGAGTTTTAATTGATTTCTAATAAACACTAAACTACCCAAAACAATTATTAATAAAATTTCAATTAATTTGGTTAAATCTGGTATTTCCCCACTTCATGGAAATAAACTTAGTCTATGTACATAATATATACTCACTTCCATCTTAGTATTTGTTTAAGAAATACAAGTAAATCATTACGAAATAAACTAGTCTTTTAATTTAATGTAAATTTAACTGTTTTTATTTCTCATGATTTTTTCTTTGGTAAACCAGATTTTCAAAAGATAGTCTGGATTTTTTATCAAGGAGGAAAAAAATTGTGGCCAATGAATCTACAATCATGAATGTACATTGTATTATGATTTCAAATATTAAGAATATGTTAGGTATGTATTGCAATGAGTGTTGTCACGATATCAATATTTCGTATCGCTATTTGTGTGCTTTTCGTAATTTTTCGACTAAAAATAACAACCAAATGTCATTTAAGGACAATTGACAGGCACTTACAGGCACTTACAGGGGTGTTCAAACTATGGATATTTCAGTCTTTGAGTAGATAAATTTATTATATAACAGCGTAATAAAAAAGGTCAACTTCACAACAGATCAATTTTATATTCTTTGAGGACCCACAAGTGTGATTGGATTGAATTGCTGTCCTCGGTCGAGAAGATTACAGTCATTAAAGTTATAATATTTATAAATAAAACTATTAAAACATCTATGATATTATTATTTACTGTCCAATTAAAATTAAAGGCAACTGCAGGCCGCTAAATAATATCTTATTTTATTTAATGACTGTAATCTGCTCGACCGAGGACAGCAATTCAATCCAATCACACTTGTGGGTCCTCAAAGAATATAAAATTGATCTGTTGTGACGTTGATGAGGGTATTTTACCTTTTTTATTACGCTGTTATATAATAAAATGAATTATATAACTAAATAAAAATATTATATAACTGAATAAAAATATAACATCTTTGTTTTATATTGCATTATAATGAAAAAATGACTATTTTTTGCAAAATGTATGCAATGTTGTTAATATGTATATATCTTATTTGGGTTAATAAATCATCGATATTCTTTATTTAATTTTCCCCTCGTTAATCTGATAGAAACAGACTCGCACAACCATGCTGACCCGAACATTATATAAACACGAAGCCCCAATTTTTTTAGAAGCTCAAATCTTGGTGGCAATCCAATCCTGAATTATCTAGAAGAAGATGTTGGCTTGAACGTATGTTATTCAGTTCATAATTTGATTGTAGATCAATCAATTTGATGTGCAGTCCATCATCATTAGCATTTTTTGGTTAAATGTCATTAAATGGTTTAAATACCTCAATATATGGCACCACTGTAGTAGGGGTATGTCAAATAGCATTAGCAAATGTCATATTTTTTATCCGTCTTCTAAGTAAGTTCCCTACACTACTAGTATCCAGTACGTCTTAATTAACATAATCTAGGTAAACTCCATTACTTCGCTAGGGCGTTTATATATTCCCGAGACGGAAATATCTTTTTTGTTGCTTATTTTTGCTCTGCCTTCTACACATTCTAAATTTATCAAATACTACGTTTGCCCATTTTTTAGGATGGTATTCAATTAATCTCTGAGTTAGTAATACACTCTGGAATGAATTGTTGAGGTTTCAAAGAATGTTTAAGTACATTGTTTTGAAATTCAATAATCACAACTTTTTAATAGTAAGAAAATAGCTTTGTATAGCGAAGAATATAATATTGGATTAGTAGGAGAGGGATTTATAATTTTTTTGAGATATTCAGTTAATTAGCACCTTGGAGGAGTCGATTTCTGGACTGGGGGATGATGCCGGAGAAGATCAAACGTTATAGGTCATTCAATCCATAAACTCGTGACACAGAAAATTACTATAAACATAGATTAATAATAACATACAGTACAAACTTCAATGATTGCTTAATCCTACGTCAAAATTTATTCTAAGAATTGTGATGAATTGAGTCAAGATCCCTCTCTTTCCACTCCAATATGATAGTCTTTGTTTTGCAAAGCGACCCTTTGCAAGACTTAGTGTAGCTAATTCCTTATTATTAAAAAGATTCGATAAAATTTGATAATAATTAACGAAAGGTTAAAAATCCCTTCATGTATAATGTAAACACCTACCTATGTCATATGTGGCCATTATAAAATGGGCGTTTTGTGGCAACAGAGATTAACTATATATGAAGGGTTTTCCCCCCCAAAATATGAACGTATTTTCACATTTCTACATTCTGCGATAAGGAATAACCGTTTTGTTGTAGGAGATCGCAATTGGGGAAATCAAAGTACGATAACCTCCATTATTTAGGAAAGATAAGGTTTCATTGTTGTTCACATGGAGTTTGTTAAATAATTTTGTTTTTAAGCCCTATAGGTTAATAAACAAAACATCCAAGTTTTTTTCCATGTAAGAATTTTAGCAACATTAGATCTGCGTTGCATCTTTCAAACTTTGTTTAAAAAAAAAGAGAAAGAAAAAGAGGCTACAATATGTTTGTGGTTCACCAATTACGTCATTGTTCATTTGTAGTAGAAATATAATAACTTCTCTGAGTTGAAAAAATCCACGTTCAGGGTTTGTGTATACCAGTGCCAAAAAAGAAAAGTGAAGAAATGCGGCTCTTAGTTTGAAAAGGTTTAATGGGCATGAGCGTTCTTTACTTATATTAGTTTGTAAATAAGGTGAACGAGAGTAGCGCTATATATTGAAACCCATGTCATCCTCAGCCCCCCTCCCCCGAAGTTGATATAAAAATATTCTCCTGGTCAACTCAATTCGGGGAAAATTAATCGTGTGGACATTATTGTGTTTTTTTTTCTGAAGGTGACTTTGAAGTCGCTAAACCAATTGTTCCAAATAAGTATATGCTTGTTTGGCCTTTAAGTGGGATATATCAATCTCCATTTATCTCTCAAATTTTACTTAGAAAAGAGACAAAGAAAAACTATGTCAGAAATTAATTGTACATTCATATCAACTCTAAGACGAATTTTTCTTTTTTCAATGACAAAAAAAATTTAATACTATAGAAAAAATGTGTTTGAGTTCAACAAGAAAACTACTACTAAAAATATCAATGGGTGAAAAAAAATCTATCTAGAAAGTCGTTGATATTCTCAAAACATCAACTTTTTTCTCAAAAAATAAATATCTATAACCATGTAATGCTAGACACATGGAATAATTACCTATTAAGCTTGGCTTATTTTTCTTTATTTCCCCTCTTGAAGGGGTGGAGAAAAAAATGATTTTTTTTTACATCAAACACTTCTCGTATATTCCCTTTGTGTGAAAATAAAAATTCTGAGTGATTATTCCACGTCACAAGAATTATGTGTTATAAGTAACGGTAAAGAAGTCAAAGTAAGAAGTTAAGTATTCATTGCAACCAGTATGTTTCAGTGCCCCGGTACTTTAGTGGAGCCAGGGTACTGACGCATTTAAAACGGTTCCATACGGAACTGATGTTGGGAGGGGTAATTGTAGTTCTACAACTTTCAAAAAAAGAAAATGAAACGCCGATTACGCAATTCCCCAAGTTTTTGAGCTAGAAAATTGTCTTTAGTAATACAAAAATCATCCAATTTCTAAGCTATCCCTCCCCAATCCAGGCAAAAATTATTTGAACACCCCTGTAAGTGCCTGTCAATTGTCCTTAAATGACATTTGGTTGTTATTTTAATTTTATATATACATATTAACAACATTGCATACATTTTGCAAAAAATAGTCATTTTTTCATTATAATGCAATATAAAACAAAGATGTTATATTTTTATTCAGTTATATAATATTTTTATTTAGTTATATAATTCATTTTATTATATAACAGCGTAATAAAAAAGGTAAAATACCCTCATCAACGTCACAACAGATCAATTTTATATTCTTTGAGGACCCACAAGTGTGATTGGATTGAATTGCTGTCCTCGGTCGAGCAGATTACAGTCATTAAATAAAATAAGATATTATTTAGCGGCCTGCAGTTGCCTTTAATTTTAATTGGACAGTAAATAATAATATCATAGATGTTTTAATAGTTTTATTTATAAATATTATAACTTTAATGACTGTAATCTTCTCGACCGAGGACAGCAATTCAATCCAATCACACTTGTGGGTCCTCAAAGAATATAAAATTGATCTGTTGTGACGTTGACCTTTTTTATTACGCTGTTATATAATAAAATGAATTATATAACTAAATAAAAATATAACATCTTTGTTTTATATTGCATTATAATGAAAAAATGACTATTTTTTGCAAAATGTATGCAATGTTGTTAATATGTATATATCTTATTTGGGTTAATAAATCATCGATATTCTTAAAATTAAAGGCAACTGCAGGCCGCTAAATAATATCTTATTTTATTTTATCCATGACTCAAAAACTGTTAAAAACCCCTGATTTAATGTTTATTTGATACATTTTATTTCAACAAATATGATCTTTCAGATGGAAAACAAGGAAGTTTTGAAGTCTAATGTATTACATAACTTACAAACTGCATAAGTTCGTAGAATATCTATACGATAAATTAATATTCAAATAAAAAAAGAGAGAAGGAGCAGAAATCAAATAACACTTTTTGGGTTTCACATTACTTATGTACATACTAGTAAAATGAAATGTGACTACGTTATAAAATTAAACGCAATAGATTAAATGATACAAATTATGAAGAAATTTAATTAAAGGGAAGACATCATCTTTAATAGCCAATTGTTATACAGATTTATGTACAAATGACACTTAATGCATTCACCGATAGCACGATACTTTGATTGTATAAAAATAACATTGCAGATGGATGTAACAAACTGCATATTATTATTTCTATATAGTAATTATGACTTCCTTTTTAGCCCATGGCTATAAAAAAAATATGAAATATCCCATTTGGGAATCCCAATTTGACCAATACTCAAATAATTACATATTATTTAAAGGTTTATAATTTGTGAAGTTATAAAAAAAGAGGCCATCAAAGTATGTTTTCTTTCTCAATATGCACAAATAATATCAGTTCTATTCATCTTTGGGGCAATGACCCTAAAAAGAACAAAATTTATTTTTATATATTTGTACCTTTGAACTGTTCACTTGGACAAGATTTTTTTAAAGTGATTTAGTCTTTATTTAAGTTGCAAACATATAATAGTAAATGTTAGGTGGAATTAAATTACAAAGACACAAAAAAACATAATAGTTTAAAATTAGAACAACCAACCAAGATCTAACAACAATAAAAACTGAAAATATTGAAATACAGGGTAACCATATTGTGATCTTTTAAAAATGGTACTATTTAAAAAAAACAATTTTTGCTGCCATACCGAATGTAACATCAAAAAATAATACTCTGTCTTCATTAGGGAAAACAAACATTAGAAAATGTATAAATTGGAATTGATAATTATTATATCAATTTCCTTTAAATATAAACTCATAAAGGGTACTTTTCACGATTTTTGGAAAAAATGGGTATGGAAAAAGTGGCAAGAGAATAAAAAAAAACCGTGTAAGTGGAATAAATTGTAGATTATTTTAAACTGATATGATACCTACCACCAATGGCAATATAGTAAATGTTATGATTAAAGAAAAATAAACAATTACGACAGCGATCCCATGGAAAAAGTACTAATTACTGAATTATCCATTTTCAATTATAATATCAGTAGGCATGATGGATTATTCATATTTACAAGACTCTCGGATTTACAGACAAGCATTTGCATAATACTACGTAAGAGCAGCAATTTCCACTTCATTATGATCCAGAATGTTTGAGAAGAAAAGGTGGTTCGACGAACCACTGAGAGGATTCGGCAAGTAGTCAAAGGTCGAGTCGTTGGAGAGTGCAAGGAAAAATATAAAGGTCAGTAGAGTTGGAACAATCTCAAATTGTAATAGAAGGATGGTCTTTGTCTCTTCATAAACATTCTTTCTTGTCCAAAGAGAAGGAAATAGGTCTCACTACGTAGTTACCTAAAGGAATTCAATTCTCGAAGTTGTTTATCTATGACTTTGAATTCATACTTCCTATGTATCAAGCCAGGTAATGTACGATAACAATTGACTTATAGGGAGAGTTGGGCAAGTTAATGCAAATTAATTTAACTTAGATAAGTTAATTAACTTTTAACTTGATTAGTTAATTATTTAAACAGCGTTATTTTAACTTCAACTTAACTAGTTAATTTTGATAAAATAAAATGAAATTTTACTTATTTACTTTACATAATGAATTTAACTTAACTTGTTTATTTTTTAAGCTGCACTACCTTAATTTTAACTTAACTTGATTAAGTTCATTCATTATAGTTAAATTTATTTTGTTATTCTAAGTTAAAATACTAAAAAAATGTCTTTAAGTAACAGTTAGTTCTCCGACAATTTAGTTAAACACTTTGTCAACGCTCTTTGTTTTATGAAACTTTTCAACAAGGGCATTCCACATCAAATCGATAAAAGGGATATTTCTCAGTGTCATAGAAAATGTCGTTTTTTAAAATATCCAATATTTTTATAATTTCACATATAGTTTAAAATTAAATAGAAACTCAAAAATCTAAAATTTAGCTGTATTTAACTTCCATTTTAGTGGTAACTTGAATTTATATTTTATTCTTGATCGTTCAATTGGAAGCGGAGACAATTTCAGCCAGAGGCACCTACATAATAATTTTTATTATAAAGCCTTGATAAATCTCTAAATGGACTAACTTAAATAGTTATTTTTTAATATCGAATTTAATTTTAACTTAACCAAAGTTGGATGAGTTAATTTAACTTAAATTACTTTAAAGTTAATGAAATTAAACTTATAAACTTATTAAATTTTATAAAAATGAAAATTAACTTTAATTCAACTAAACAATAAAAAAATAAAATAATACATTACTTTACCTTAACTAGTTAAAAAGATTAGTTAACTTCACTGCTTAACAAATTTTTTGTAAATTTTTCTTGTATGATACAATGACATTTGAATATGTAACTACGATTGTAATAAATCATAATTGTCTTTTGTAATATTTATCTAATGCAAAAGCCATGGGGTTGGGAATAAAACTATACTCTAATTCCTGTTAGTTGCAGGTTACAATATCCAATTTTATAGTCTAAAACAAGGGAAGAATTTGTTAAAATTTTTACCATTAAAAGTAAAATTAATAAAATTTATGTTCAAGTATATTTTGTTTATTAATCAAGTGGATCCTGTATCTTGCTTTGAACTCGAGATATTTTCTTTTTTGAAAAATTATGAAGAACGAAACTCATTTCTTAAGACTTTTAGAAGTTATTCATCATTCATATTGATACTATTCAAAAAATATAGTCTTTAAAGATTTTTGTTCGATTTTTGATTTCTTCAGTGATCCTATATTTAATAAGGCTGTACAAGCAAACACACAACAAATTTATGTTATTGTATACGATTTCAATAAATCTAAATCCTCTTTAGTTACTTTTTTGATTTTTTCCAATGGATATATGTTATATCTAAATTAGTTAAAATTATACATTTTTTAAATATCCATAATCCAAAAATAACGACCGAAATCACAAATTTGATGATAAATATTTTATTTATAAAACGAACCTTTTAACGGCCTTTGAAAAATTGTTTATTTATTTAGATCACCAGAAATGGACTAATACACACCCTGATCAAAAGAAAGAAAAAAAAGATTTTATTTTTCTGAAAATTGAAAGGTAAACCTAGAGTCAAATAGACAAAACAGTTTCACAAATTCCAAATTTTTTAAAATACAATGCAGTTAAGAGAAATATAAGGCACCTGAAATTTTTAAGAACCTGAAACATTTCCATAGAGTTGGCCCTAACTATACGTACCGAAAATAATCAAATTAGATAATTGGATGAGTGTTCAATAATTTTTTTAGACCGTTTCCTTTGTCATTCAATATTTATTTAAACTTTTTCAATAAATAAATTAATTAATGGAATTAAATATTGAAAAAGGTATTGACATTAATATTTTTTTACGTGTAAATGAAGTTGGAGCCGAATTCTCATTCTAAATTGAAATGAATGAATATATAGAGTCGTAATATTCGTATTCTTTGATAAGTATCACCTACACTATTATTATTCATTGCAAATGTAGTTACATGTTGAAATGCGATTGTATCATACTATAAAAATACATAAAAGTGTCTAAGTTAAATTAATTTGCATTAACTTGCCCAACTCTCCCTATAAGTCAATTGTTATCGTACATTACCTGGCTTGATACATAGGAAGTATGAATTCAAAGTCATAGATAAACAACTTCGAGAATTGAATTCCTTTAGGTAACTACGTAGTGAGACCTATTTCCTTCTCTTTGGACAAGAAAGAATGTTTATGAAGAGACAAAGACCATCCTTCTGTTACAATTTGAGATTGTTCCGACTCTACTGACCTTTATATTTTTCCTTGCACTCTCCAACGACTCGACCTTTGACTACTTGCCGAATCCTCTCAGTGGTTTGTCGAACCACCTTTTCTTCTCACACATTCTGGATCATAATGAAGTGGAAATTGCTGCTCTTACGTAGTATTATACAAATGCTTGTCTGTAAATCCGAGAGTCTTGTAAGTATGAATAATCCATCATGCCTACTGATATTATAATTGAAAATGGATAATTAAGTAATTAGTACTTTTTCCATTGGATCGCTGTCGTAATTGTTTATTTTTCTTTTATCATAACATATACTATATTGCCATTGGTGGTAGGTATCATATCAGTTTAAAATAATCTACAATTTATTCCACTTGCACACTTCTTTTTTTCCTCGTGCTATTTTTTCCTGAAATCATTTTTCACATTATTTATATTTACTATAATTTCTAGGGCATCAATGTTATTATAATAAAACCAATTATAATAAAATGTATTTTTTTGGTAATTGTTCAGACATTGACATGCTGGAAATATTAAAATTATCTGCATGGACGTGAGTACTCTTCATTGGACGTCCCTGAAAGCCTCCTTCACAGCATTGGGGTCCAATTTAGGCTTTCTGCCAATTCCGGGATATCTATTTATGCCTTCTTTGACTGGCATTCTCCTTGTATATATTAATAGGTCGCCATGATTGTTAATACCCGTTTAGCGGGCTCTGAAGGAGTAGCTCTTGCATTAAGAAATGTTCCAATAAATATTATTTGATCGCGTTGTTCGGACATATTCTATCTGAAAATTTTCTTTATAAAGCAATCATAGGCTTATTTCACTCATTTACAATCAATTTTCGGGATTTTTTTGTTTTTAAACTACTTGAATTTCAAAAAAATTATGTTTACGTGTATTGCTTCGACTAATTTTATAATTGTAAATTCTAAAAAAGTGGGAAACTAATACTTCTCTAACCTTCTGCTTGTGGAGCGGAAGGTAGACCTGGTCTGGGAGAAGGGGATTTGTAGTTTGAAAAACTTAAATATTGTTTTTTTATCAAAAATAATTTATTTGTGTATGTTGGTTTTAAAAGACAAAATTTTTGAATTTGTTTCTTTTGTTAATATAAATTTTGATTCTGATTTATTTCGATTTTTAACATGTAAAATTTGTCCTTCCGTACAATCAGTCACTTTATGTGTTAATAAAAAAGTCCATAAATTTTTCTACTTTTAGTGTATTTTTCTATCCATTTAGAATTGCCAGTATATGTTGCTTTTAATTAACTCAGCTTTTGCTCTTGTCATATCAGCTTTGTTTTTGTATTCCATTATTTTCGTTAGTTTGTTGTTTTTTTCCTCTTCAGATCCCCTGAGCGCTTCGATTTCCGCTTCTGCCTGAATTTCTTTCCCTTGCCTCCTCCTCCTTCCCTTCTAATTTCATAATAAGTCTTGAAAAGTTTTTAATTTTTTCTAAAGTTTGAAGAGATGAGTATATCCTCATATCCTGCCTTTCTTTATAGTAATTTATGCTAATGTTCACTTTTTTCTTAATTTTTTTAGATTTGAGAAAAAACACATTATGTGTACAAAAAGATTTTTTTCTCATGCAGCCTGATGCAAATTTGGCTAAGATGGGAGAACAATGGGATAGATACGCATTTTTTGCAATGGTAGGAAAAGCTAACATATAAGTTTCTGTTGATTATTATCAGATAAAAAGAATGGCTCGTGCTTCTCGGAAGGAATTTCTTTAGATGTCACCTTTTTGTTTTCTTTTATGTTGGGAGAGCCTCTCTGGACTTTAACATTACATATAAATTCGGTTTATTTTTTTATAGATGTGCTTTCATTGCTACACTTAGAGAGAGTGTGCCCAAATTTAAAACATCGGGAGCATCGTTTCCTTCCTATTTCGAATTGTAATTTAATAATTAAATTCCTAAAAGGTAGGAAGATGGGAAGATTTTTGGCAAACCCTCCATCCCCGAATTTAAATCACGAAGAAGAAACAGTTGAGACCTCTGGACCACCACAAAAACATTAACTTCCTAATTGACTCAGACGTACACGTGTTTATTATACCAATTAAGTTAGCCCCTCATATGTCCAAAAAGTCAAATCTACCCACTCTCGTTGCGTTCGGAGGACAGAAAATCATTCCAGTATGAATTTCTTCGATGGAAATATTTTTGGAGGGGACGAAATATTGTATGACCTTTTACGTTGTTGACCAGGGACAACCTAATTTGGGTGCCGATTTTCTATGAGAGAAAGGCCTTTGCATTGTTTTAAAAAATAAACGGGTGTTTCCAATATCGGAACGTTTAAAATTTAAAAATCACCCGACTTTTCATCTCTCTTTTGAAAAAAGGTTTATTATGAGAGTTTTCCTTCGCTGTTTTCTGACGTCACTGCACATATGATCAGTTTTCTTAAGAGGAAGATACCTGGATTACTCAAGTCTGGAGTAATTTGTCCATCTTCGTTATCGTAGTGACTTTATAGACTTTGAGTGGTTGCATGTTTTGTCAAAATCTGCCTGTCTTGCCTCAGCAGTTGGTACACTACATCAGATTGAAAATTCTAGCAAGCCCGATGACATGATGGTCTAATTTTGTATTTCTATTAACCTTGCTAAATCCAACCTCCCCTGCCTTGAGTGTCTAATCTTTGCCAAGAGTCACTTAGGATTAACCATCGAAATGCTCAAAAATCAACCAAAATTGTTTCCCAAATGAAAAGTTCTTTATTGAAATATAAAATATGTATATTTTTCTTTTTGTGTGTAACATTAAGGGAACAGTGGATTAAAAATATGATATGTTGTCAAAGCTGCCCTGCACCTCTTCTTTTAGTCGTAATGCCTACATATTCAAGAATTTGTCTTCATAAAATGAAACAAATGTAGTTGCTTAGGTGTTCAAAATACATAATTGATGTTTACACCGATGATGTTACTTTATTTGTGGAAGGTAAATCTGATGTTTCTTTGTTTTCATTGAAAAGTGTAAACTCATTGTTCATGTGAGTTCTATACATTTGAAGTATCTTTTTATGTAGTATGAAAAAGAGCTTTACCCATTGTATTTATGTCGAATAGCCGATGTTGCCGATTTCGCTTATAAGATCTATAAATTAAGCTGATTTATTACCATGTGATCCACTAGAGACATAAAGTTATATATACTTTTTTTAAAAGCCCAAATCAAGGTGTTTTAGAAATCATGCCCAGGTAAAACTCAATGTTTAGTCATATCAACCATGATATTTGAGGAAATAGATAAGGAAATTATAATTTGTGATGAAGTCTTAAATCTTCATTAGGTTGTTATTAATTCCTGTCTGAAATTTAGTATATACTTTTTTAACCATTAATAAATTTTTTGGCTAGTAGAATAAAAATATTTTAAATCATCATTTTCTTTATTTTTATCAATATCAAAAATATTGAGAAGGTTGTTTCCTTTTTGAATTTTGTAAACTTGGATCGAGTAACCCACAATAAAAACTTAGAATGTAAGTTATTAAATATCTAATTTTTGTTAGAGCCGAGGGGGGTTATAGTTGTTAAATATAGAACCTGATACCAAAGTAAAGGTTGACTACCAATAGGGAACTCCTGCTATATGACCAAGATTTAGCTTTAAAACTATTACCGCAGAAGTGCCATGAGTAATTCAAAAAATGGAACCGAACCGAACATATAGACACCTTGTTGCTTGGATAAAAAAAAAGTATCCTATGTATAGTGCAGAGTTTTAAAGGAGTTACATCCCACAAATCAGCTTAATCCATAGTATTATAGCTTATATGTTTCAAAAAGACAAGTAGAAGGACCTCTATCTAAAAATATTAGACGTTTGAGAGTTTCAAGCGTGTTATTCAATAGAAGTAAGTGTTCATAATGTTTTTTATTAAGGTATCAAGAATGAACAGGACCTATAGAAGGATATGCTTTCCGTCTACCGTATTTATTAGAGGAAAATATATTTTTCGTATGATGAAAGTAAATACGAAACACAGAATTACTTAAGTTTTTCTTCAATATAATTTAAAAATCAAAGTGTCTATACATTTACGAGAGTCGGATCAATCCCATGAATGAAATAATAAACTGTCTTTCTTCTCCACTCAGAAGAGGGGCCACAAAGGGGAAAAAAAAAGACAGTTTACGAAATTAATCATAGAATCGAACGATCCTTAACCTTTACTAGTATAGATTGTTCATAAATTAATTTATCATATACTCTCTGTATCCAATGTTTTGGGATGATAATACATTAGTTTCTGAGTTATTAACAAATTTTGTACTACATTATAGAGATTTTATAGAATATTTCTTATGCGTTCTTACCTCTTATTAATTTGTCAACTCCATCAATGAATATGGAAATGGAGATGGAAGAGGAGGGAAAGATGACTTATTCTAGGGTTATTAGATCATGTCTTGTTTTGGTAGTATTATACAAATTGAGACATAATATACCTCTACAGTCTACAAAATTTGAAATTATTTTCTGAAACAACTATTTAGATTATAAATTAACAGGTATGGAGCGTTTTCACTGATGTCCTTAAATGCACAAAAGTTGAAAGAGACACCATTTTGGGGGCTCAAAGGGAGAATTAGTTGAGGAGTAGTTTCATACGAGATAAATAAAATAATTGTTACAAACGAATTTGACATAATATTTATTAAAATTAAACTAATTGCAATTTAGCTCTGAGTTTTTATTGATGATAATAATTGAATTGGTATAAGTTCTAATGTACATTTAAACAATTTGTTTCATTCATTTTCCTAATTTAAAAATTCCAAATTATTTGAACGTGAACTACTACACAATTCATAATTATAGAGAGCTAAAATTGGCCTATTCTGTGTATGGGCACTGTAAGACGTCATCTACATATATGATTGAAATGTGTAAAACAAAAATTTAGATGTGTACTATCGTTATGAACAAAACTATGAAAAAACTTTTCTAATATATAAAACTTGTTTAGACTATATAGAGTGTTTTCACGGGACGTCAACATGGTTGAATCCCCATCTTGGTAGCCTAAACAACTAAGTTTTATAAGGAAACTAGTAAAAATATAATTCCCTATTATATAGGTTGCAGAAACATAACATCTAATTTCATATTTCAAGACAATCAGCAGTTGGAAGGGGTCGGCGTAGGATCATTCTAAAGACAAGATTCTTAAGTTAAAAAAATGAAAGATACAATAATTTGATTTCATGCATTAGAGTAGTGAGGAACGTGCATTGCCGTCAATGATAAAAATTGTTTTCAGAAACAATTAAACTAATAGCAATTTAGGTCCTAAGTTTTTATTGTTCCAATATTTTTATAATTTATACAATTAATTTTTAATTTGTAAAACAAAAAAGATTTTCAACTAACTTTCATAATTTGAAATAGACAAATTTTTTCAAACGCAAAGAACTCCAGAATTTTTTTAAAGAGCTGAAATTAGTGACCTGCACAAATAATAAATTGGTGCAGTTTTTAGAAAGTGGGTAATTAGTACCGGATTTATTATGGAAAATCTATTATATTTAATAACTAAATTAGCAGGATGTTAATTTAGTTAAAAAAAACTCTGAATATAGTTAGTTAAAAAACTCTGAATAAAGTTATTTAAAAACAAATGAAAAAATCCTTGGATAATAAGATATCGAAGTTTGGTTTATTCAGTGTTTGGTCAATAGGAGACGTCAAACAATTTTCAAAACTGTGTTAAAAATGTTAAAGTTTAAATGTATATTAACATAATAAAATAAAATAAAACTTGTTTTGTTGTCTTTTAGAAAAATGAAGTTAAGTTGTCACACACTGTATCTAATTTCACGGAGACTACCCACCTCAATGATGTATTTTCAGGAATGTAGGATTGACGATGTTGGTTGTGTATCTGAAACATAAGTCATTTTTAATGCCTTTTATTCATTTGACTCTCTCCTTGAGAATAGATTGGATTATTTATACTATCAATATTATAATTGTAAAAAATCGTGTAAATTTTTTTATACGCTGAGATATTACAAATGGTCTGATATCTTCACAAAAATAAAATCTTAAGTTTAATAAATGATCAAAGTCAAACTGTTTTTAAAAATAATAAAATTTTATCAACTTTCCCAATCATCTTAAATTTAAGGAATAAGTATAAAATGTAATGATAGGAAATACCAAAAAAATCCTCATGCGATTTTAGTAAAAATTCCCGAAACCGATTCCGAATTTTTAATATTTTAAATAATAGTTAAAAAATACCATTTTGCCATCAGGGGCGTCCACATGACTATATTTTGTAATTTTTGGAAAAAATTGAAAAAATAAAAAAATTTCGACAAAATTTCAAAAATCTATAGTTATTCACAAAAAATAACATTTTTTGAAAAATAAATGTTTGGAAAAAAAATTGAACAAATAAACTAAATTTCAAATACTTAATTTTCTAATAAAAAGTTCCTTTATTTGAAGGGAGAGGCGATTTTTGTCAAACTTTGAAAAGTAATAGATGGTTAAACACTATTTATAAATAAGAATTGGAATCTCAAATTAAATATTATTTTCATGATGCTGATTCCGATTCCAGAAAAAACACCCGATTCTCCAACTCCAATTTGAAAACTTAAATTTCAAATATAAAATTTATTTGAAAAAAAAATCAAACATAAAATATTTTGGAGTAAATCTCAAAGTCTCATATCTTTTCATAGAAAATAAAATTGCTTGGAAAATAAAAATTTTGAAAAAAAAATTGAAAAATGAAACTTTTGGAAAAAATTTGAAAAATTAAATTTCAAATATTGAATATTTTTTTGATAACCTGAAAAAAGTAATAAATATTTAAATACCAGTAATAAATAAGACTCCGAATTGCAAGTTAAATATTATTTTCCTAATGTTGATTCCAGAAAAAAAAAACCGATTTTAATTAATCATCCCATCACTAATATTAAGATATAGAAAAAAAGAGGGAATATAATGCCGACTAATGTTTAGCAGGCAGAAAAATATTTCTCTTTTTCCTTTACTTCTCTTTTGTAATCCATAAAGTGAATCCATATCTCTCCTAACTTTTCGCACATTGATAAATATGAGCTAAGTGACTGATTAGTACCCATATCATGTCTTATCATGTTCCTACACATGCTCAATGCATGTATGTATCCATTTAAATAAGTAATAATTCAAGTGGCTTTGCAATTCTTTTTAAATACATGGAATGTATCCATAATGTATATTTATGTCTGTATATAGTTTATTCATTTTAATAACTGATTTTTTTTCCAGGAAATGATTTTTTTTTTGTTCGAAACTAAATAATTTTTGACTTGACAACAACAGGGCTTGGAATGAATTATAGAAGACTTATCAGTCCATGATGGAACGTCATCATCCTGTTCTTTGAATGTGACACATCAAACTTTGATATTCCAAGAGAAAAACTCAATCCCCAGGATGTTTATTATACTCTAAGAGAACGGTTTTTTAATTGTGAGAGAAAATGCTATAAAAAATATCAGGCTTAAGAAAAATAATTAGGTTTTCAATTTATTAATGATCATGTCTTTGATTCATCTCCTGACTCACATCATATATTCAAACTAATTAAATATATCATAATGTTCTGCAGGCATAAAATTATATAATTTGATAGAGCGTGAAGGTGAGGGGATTCAAGGGACCAAAGTTCGGAGTCCACTCACTAATCTTATGTATAAGAACTCGAATGTTTTGGTTAACTATTTATTTTTTATAATTTGTATTTTATCTATAAATATAATTATTAAATAAACCCTGCTTTTGATCTAATCTAAGGTAATGTGAGTCTAATAAAACCATCCAAGGTAAAAATGTGTGCTATATCGTGTCTGACGTCATAGTAAGATATAAATTTAATTAATATTATATTTGAATAGGGTTAAGTTCTTATGAACTTGTTCTCTGTTTACATTTTGTTCAAAGATTTATTTATAAGTTAATTAAATGTTTAGATTGAATCGGGCAAAAAAGCTGAAAATCGACTGAAAGTTGAAATAATATTGAAATAACTAAATAAGTATTTGATCTAAAATAAATCTAAATTTATTAATATTTTATCCTTTAATTTGTTCATTTCAAAATGTTAAAATGATTCACACCCTTCGCAACCACTCTGTTAAGTGAACTCAGATATTATACACCACAAGATTAATAAAAATACACTTTATTCCGTTGAATCTATTTTTTATTGCCAATACTTGAAAGTATGCTACTCAAAAATTCAATCAGATTACATGAAGTTTATTATTTATCTTCATAATGTCTTGTTTAGGTTTTATTTGTATATTTAGCCATTTTAATTGATATTTATCGAATTTAATTAACTGTTTTGCTTAAGAATCGTTCCTTTGTTTTTACTGTTTATTACCATTTATAATGTTAAAATATTGACTTGAGCTTCAGGAACTTTTTATAAATTCATGAAATATAACGCAGACTTAAAATTGCAATAACATATAAAATCTATAAGTGTCAAAATTTATGAATATTTGATTTTCATCCTAACATATAAAATGTGTTTAAATATATATATTATGACTCAATAATGTGAAAGTTTAGATACGTTAGACTCCATTTATAAATCTAGGTTGAAATACTTTTAATCCGCTTCGGAGCATTGTTTTGTCCGATCATTTTGTTGATTCAATTGTTGTACAAAAATTAAGAAGTGTGATGAAAATCTAAATCTTTTACTCAATTAATGTTAATTCTACTTAAACAATGTTCATTGTTTAATGTTCCTAGTAGTTGAATAATTGAGATTCATTTTAAAAACTAGCCTGTCTCCCAATTTTAAACTTAATTTTTTGATAGGTATTATTTGTAACTGTAGAGGTATTGGTGGGTCGGTCCTTATTTAGGACTGAAAACTACACCCCTGTTCGATTTAGTCTTAGTCCTGTCCGATTCTGGGTAGTGGTTCCCAAACAGTGTGTCTTGAGGCAACCTCAAGTGTGCCGAGCGATTTGGAGACAGCTATAAATTATTTGCAAAAACTTATAATAATACAAATAATTCGTTTATTTATCTTTTGGTGTGCTTTGGGCACAAAAAGTTTGGGAACTACTGTCTTAGAGGATATGTAATTAAGAGATTTCTTGTACTATCATCCATTTAACCCTCATAATTAGTTTGAGATTAAACACAGGGTTCTCAAATTTTTGAACTAATGTTTGCGTGAGATTTTGATATCTTATGTCCATTTACTACATAAAAATATAATGAAATCATATTTCAGTATGGAAAATTCGTTTACAAAAGAGAAAGACTAATCTTCCAACGTAATCTCCACAAACGAAGGACATGGCCGTGTCTCAGAGGGAACTTATATCTGAGTCCTCTTAGAGTGACCAGCTAACTGAGAGGCAAACTTTTCAACCAAAGACAGCAGAGAGCCACGGATACACTATAGAAAAAAAGGTTCTAGCTTATCTTTAAATCTCAACTTTTTGATGTTATCTCATAAGTGGTAGAAAAGGAAAAAGTAATATATATTTAATTAAATGAACAAAAATTCAAGAGATTTTATCGCTCTTCTAACACGGCGACTGCACTCCCACTCACGCTCATTATTCATAAAAATAAACGCACATCCACTTTAGCTCAAGAATTTTGAGTGGTACTCACAAATACTTTGCAAAACCCCAAACCCAATATGTTGTCCTCAGACCCAGTATCAAGACTAATATGTACAAATTGGTTACCCGAAACCTGACGTCACGTTTTATCTCAATTATTTTTCAATACGAGGTTTCATTGCGCAACCAAGTGACGGAGGGATTTTTTTTTTTTTTTTTTAATGTTCTTATTCTGTGTATAAAGGTAGGGCATTGAAGAGAGGGTGGGGAGGGTTGTGGGAAAGAATTTCTCATGTCTTTAATACTGATGAGTGACTTATAATATATATATATCTTAATTTAATACCTTTTGAAGGCCTAAATATTTATTCCTCAAATAAAAATAATATTTTATTCCAAATTTCATAATTTCTCAAATTTGATTTTTTTAATCTATTACAACAGTTTGTGACTAATTTTGACCGGATGTGTTCAATTTTATTTGCAGTAAAAATAATGACTGGGTTAATTTTTAAATAGATTCAAATATTAGCAGATATGTTATAATCAACCATGGTGTGTCTAAGTCAGATCAGCTCCAAGTAATTGAGGCAGAAGCAAAATGTGTACTTTAATATTTAAATGGACCTTACAACTATTAAAATTCATATCTCGATGAAACTTTTTAGGATAGTAGTTTATCCCAGGAGTTAGTTTTATGAGGTATTATTCCGAGGATCCTCAAAAATATACTTTTTATAATTAGTGATATAACTGTGATTTTATTTTAAAATTGTAATACCTTTTCTTCCCTTCCAACACTTACATTCAGGATATTATTCAAAAGATTGATAGAAATATGCCACAGGGCTGCAGTGAATAAAGTTTATTTCCCTGGAAGAGTTGTAACCATTGTCAACATTGTCAATCAATATAGAGTTCTCTTTGAGGGACCAGGTATTCATTAGCAAGCATACTGGGTCATTAATCTTCACTTGACCAAGCTAGCAACCAAGTGATCCCACCAAAGTTATCTAGCAAACCTGTAAAACGCATGAAATATCAGAGAAGTGGGTTGGATCCGTGTACTAAGCACGTTAATCTAATCGACTTCGATCGTTTCAAATTGGATAGAACAAACATTGAGAGGAATAATATCAAAAAAATAAAAAAATATAAACCAATATCTATGGTTTCTCATTAATATAAGAACAAAAAAAAACATACAGTTTTATAAGTGAGGTCCTTTTGGGTGACCTGTTATCCTGAAAAGTTTAATCAAGATATGAATGTCGAGGTTGTAGGATCAATTCACATTATTGCATCCTTAAGAGTAATTTTCCATTTGATTAGTGGAATGTTATAAGAAGGAAAAAAACAAACTATATTCGTTGCTATGAAGGAATATTTTAAAGGTGATTAGTCTAAGTGCTTGAAACATTATTACATTTTACTCCCTCATTTATCAAAAAATATATATGTATATATATGATGCATATGTCTGGCGTCAAGCAGTAACAGAAATAAAAATAAAATAAGCGCAAAATATATATTTAATAACTTATTTTTAGATCACAACTCAGCAGAAATTTAGAGGAAATGAATCAAATTCTTATTTGAATATATATATATTAAAAATCATTTAGGTATTTTTATAAAATAGTAAGAAAAACATGAATGAATAATATACAAACCTTTTTTTTTTTTTTTTTTTTTTTTTTTCAGGATATTTTATTTTTATTAAACTCGAGAATTTTTTATTTAACTTCATGAAATGTCCATTTTTATGAAGGTTGGACAAATGGGAGATGTTATAAATCGAATTTTTTGAAAAATATATAGTATATGTAGTTAAAAGAAAGATAAAAATCCAAAATAACATTTTAAAAACATATATCAAAATATATTTTGTAATCAGCAGGATCCAGAATATCTTGACTGAAAAAAAAAACACAACTGGAATAGGCATTTGATTGAATGCACAACTCCGCTTTGAATTATTTCCCTAAAATTAGCATTCATTTCTTCAGTATGTTATGCTGCATACTAAATACCATTAGTATAATATCAAAATGATACTAATTAAAGCTAAATATCTAAATTTGTTACAAAGTTATGACGAATAATGGTTTTTTTAACGATTTTTTTAAATTTTGACCACACAAAATTTTACTAAAAATAAATTATCATCCACAAAGTTTTACCTAGGTCAGTATGCAACTTTTTTTGTAATCTTGATTACAAACAGAAACACAATAAAATCGAAGCAAAAACATTAATCTTCATTGAACTTTGTTGGCGGAGGTAATATTGCAATATATTTAAATATATTAATTTCGAAATATTAACCTCCTTTTTCTTTAATTTGGAAATTGAAATATGACTACCCCCATAATATACAGAGTATACAGCCTCTCCCAAAATTCCAACAGCATGGACCGAGCGCCCCACTCGTTTTTACTGTTTGTGCTTAGTAATAAATTGAGATTAATAATGGTACGAAACTTCGTGATATTAAGGGGATTCAAAGGAAAGTCTATAACAATTAATTACCACAAGTACAGTGAAACATTCATGTAACCTCAACCAAAATAGACTGGGGATATGACTTTTGTAGAGCGCGAGGAAAGTGTAACAATGATGTTTCACTATATAAATCCCATCCCTAATAATGATGTGGGATAAAAGATAAACATACCACAGTAAAAAAAATTAATGTTAAATTAATTTAAATAGGCTAAATTTTTTTATCGATTAGGAGCGAGAAAAGTAGGTTAATTAGAAAAAAATATATTTTATTTTCTGTTGTAATTTTATAAAAGGAAAACAATTCTAAACCGCTGTTATAACATATTTTTTATTCATTTTAGGCTCAGATATACAGGATGCAGCAAAATAACTTCCTTTTTTATCATGCATAGTAATCAAGGTATTGAAGTAGTAGTTGCTTGAGCGTGGTTACATTCTAGAGGGAAGATTATAATGTTTTCTTGGAAAAACAGTCAGTATCTATAATGTGTTGGAGTTGTCGAATATAAATTTTACCAAAAAATGACTTAACTTAATACTTTACAAAATTTAAAAAAATGTAATTTAGGTGCTTTGTTTTTATTCGTGCAAGTTACGAAAATCAGTTGATTGCTTTAATTTCTAATATGCAAAAAAATGATTTTTCAATTCAATTTTATAGTTTGAAATTGGCAAAATTATTTTAATGCAAATAGTTCTACGGATAATGAAATTAGACTCTAAATTGGTGCAGTTTCTCCAAATCTTGGTATTGGAACCAGATTTATTATGAAAAGTCCAACATTTTTCAGACATTTGCAGAATCGCTAATAATTAATTATCAAACCAACTAATAATTATTTTTTAAGATGTATCTCAAACAGTGGAGAAATTAAGGCTATCCATCCTAAAACTATCCAAAATTCTATAAAAATGATAATAATTATATCATAAAAAATATCTTTCTAAATGGCAATTTATTTGCACATTTTTCACATCTTATTTGTGGAATAGTAGAGCTCTTAACTTGACCGAGATGATCTGAATATCGCCAGTGTGAGTCTTTTGTGAGTCTGTTTGGCTTCAAATCGTTATTAATTTTTGCAGTTTTGACTACTTGGACGGGATGGGGGTATCTATTATTTTTTTCTTCTTTTTTTGGTTTTATGGAATTTTTGGATAGTTTTAGGATGGATAGCCTTAATTTCTCCACTGTTTGAGAATTGAAAAATAATTTCCTCAGTTTTGGCTTCCTCTTCTTCCCATTCTAACCCCGAGTTAAATCTCGTCTCCATTTTTCGTAAGGCATCCTCGACTTTGGACAGGATGAATTGAATAAATTCTATACAAAAGGTTTGATATACATACAGGTTTTAATATTTCAATACGCTAAACTTACAGAAACAAACAAATCTAAACATCACTAGATACTAAAATAACCATGTTCAGTTTATGAACATGAGGGACGTCATGAGGGATGAGGGATATCATTCAAAACTGTGTATAAGAAAAAAAAAAGTTGTACTGGTATTATGAATCAATGATAAAAAAATTTAGATTGCCTTATAGAAAATAAAAGTTATGTTCACGCACCCTGTAAAATAAAATTAGGCAATAGAAGGACGAAAACATTATACCTAGTAAAGTTTAATCCCTTTTATTTGTTGGTCCCATTTAGACCGTGACCGGTAATTTCATGCTCACTTTAATAATTAATGACGCCATACTGTCAAAACCAGTTAGTACTTTTTAAGTATGTAGGGAGGCTCGGGCAATTGGGACTAGAGATAACTGATTACTTGTGATGGATGGGACACGGATATGAACAATTTATGGTGTTTATTGATTATAAATTACGTCATTATAAGTATTTAATAGTGAGTAGGAATGGAATCCCGATCCTTGAATTTTGTTCAGACCTAGGTAAGTAGAAGTAAATGATGTTGCTATTTTTCCCTACGATCGTCTACCATTACCACTACTCCCTCATATCAATTTCATCATCCTTTTTTCTCTCCTCACAGAAAAGATCTACGTAAATAATAAGCAAGTTTGCTCAAGCCCTTCGTACCATTCTCCAGGATCACTTACACTCACTTCTATCAAGTTAATCTCTGGATTGAAACCGTATGGCGTCACTAAATATCCATCTTTAAAGTGAGAATGAAATGTCCGGGAATGAATTTTACAGGGGATGAACTTACTGGGAATGAAAAGACATGGATTGAATTTATTGGGAATGAATGACCTAGGACCCATTTTGACATCCCAAAGTACACTAGTTTTCTTAATAATAATAAAAAAAAGATTTTCATTTAATAAACCTTACTTGTTTAGGCCCCCAAAATGGCCGACATCATCAATCATGATCTCATGTGAAAATGGTTTATATTAGATTCTTTAAAAGTCCATGCATGTAGAATTTACTCAATGACGAATTCACTAATATGAATGATGCAATATGCAATTAACGATGTAACAATTACACAAATCATGGTTTAAATGTTAATTTTGTTATTCGTTTTCTAGAGCAAATAATGTTGTTTTTATATCTTTTTTTTCCCCTTGTATAATTAGTTAATGGTTAACTAAATGCCTCATAGAGGTCTGCATTTTGCAAATCCGTTGTTATATAGCAGAGGAACAACTTTTTTAATGTCGAAACATGAATGTCATTACTGATTATTTGTTTTTCCTTTGGTAATTTCATGAGAATTAATCAATTGGATTTTAAGTGGAGTATGGGTCCAAGAGCAGTTGTAAATTTGGTAGGGAGTCCATGCCCCCCCCCCCACCCAAACAATGAATGAATGCTTTGAGGGGTTCTTATTTTTTTTAAGATTAAACTTCTTTTTTTTTTTAAACAAGCAAGCAAGATTCAAAATTTTTGCTCAAAAACACAGATTGCAGGGGGGAAATATTAAATGTATCTTTATTAAAAAGTGTCACTTAAGGGCGTCTGAAGGGCCTAATTGAAAAAAGATCTTAAATTTAATTTTTAATCAATACTTAAAATTACATTATACAATAAGAAAACTTAAAACTGCATTTTGTGAAGGCATTTTAACATCGATATTATTCTCCTTTTTCGTGACTATTGATTATAATTATAATGGCACATGTAATCCATTTCTTCTGGTTTATATTATTTAAATAAAACTAATTTGTCATTTCTTCCACTTTCTTTTAACATTATTATTCTTTCTTAAGTTGTCTTTACACTTTTCAATTTTGTAAGCCAATCATATAAAAAGGCAAAATAAAATTAGTTCCTCAGGCAATAAGGCAAAAAAAAAATCATTTTCATATTAGATCATTGCACTTTTATCTTAAATAAACTCGACCACTTTCTTTAAGGCTCCGCGAAAAACGATAAGAGTTTACCTTATAGTTTATAGTACCAAGAGTTTTTATCCTACTTTGCGCGCTGCTCTACCAAAAATCCACCTATTATTTCAGGATGTGTCGTACATCATGTATATCGAAACCATTGCGACAACAAGTAAAATCTTATGTAATCATGAAGCAAAAGTACATATAATACCTATGAGAGTAATATAATTTTAACCTTCTTCAATATTTGAATTTTACAGAACCATGAGAAATACTGAGCACCTAACTAATGAGGCCAGAGGATCATTATGCAACCCACGATTGCATGCATTAATGGTATTTTGACATAATTATATAATACAATTATACCGTTGTTTTGTGTTAAATATATGCATATACGTATTAAACTTATTTTTCAAAGGTAAAAATTCATAATTTGTGCTACCTATTGGATTTATCCTCTTTATCTGCATGAATATCAACTTAATTACAAATAGCAAATTAAATAAAATTACATAATTCATTATATTAACTCATTTTTTTATTACGCCTCATGTTGTATTCTTCAATCGTGTGCGTCAAAAGGAAAGCTTAAGTTATAGTATAGACTTAGTATAGCGTTCATGATCATCTTTAAAGATGGGGAAAACCTGGAGGTCTGTTTCATGTCCTTCGATCAGATTTACATCATTTACAAGTATATCAATATAGTTAGAGAATCTCTATCCATCATTCAAAAGTTACCAAAATGCATTACGTTGAAAATGGGATTTTATTTAATATACGGAGTGGTCCATAAAAACCTGTACACTTTAAATTTCAAACTTCAACAAGATATAATTTATTAATTAATAATATAATTTTATCACAAATAATAGGAGATGGGCTTCTTTCATTGTTGGTGTAAAAAGTGGCCTTTCCACCCTCACAAGGCTCTTTCGCTCAATTTATTATAGATCTCTGGGCAGTCTGGTATGTGAAACCCCGATAACTCTTGCATGGGCCATCATGGACTTGAGGGGATAGGCCTTCAACTCCTCCGGACCAGTTCGGCCTTTTGACAGAGCCAAACAAGCATACTTTTGACAGTAAGTGTTCAGATTTCAATGCACCATCCCCCACATTAGGCAATGACTTTTTAACTTTTTTATAAAAAAAATTCCTGAAATATCGATCTTTTAAATATAAGTCCCACTAATCAACTTTATTTGATTGAAATTAAAAAAAGTGATCTATAAACCATTTTAAAGGTCATTAATGTAAATATATCACTATGACATTAGTATAATATTGTCGTATGCAGTTTTTTAATATGTTTGATGCTCCAATACAGAAAATTATTTTTTAATTTAATTTATAGTTTCCTATAAAAATAGTGCCTTGCATCATTATCGGAGATTTTTACTAGTAGAAACCTTATTACATCTACAAAAATTAATAAAGTTTTGGGCATAATGGCGAGAGCTGCTACATACATAAAGAAGTTTGAATTTACAGAGAAGGAACGGCGTTGCGTCGCAAGGATGATTTTTCCCCCCAACAACATGAAAATTTCATTTCGAGAGGTCTCAAAAGATCGGCCTTGGGTCTGGTAACAATACTCAGTACCTTATCATGTCTGGGACCCTGAATGTCTGAGTGAGTACTGTTATGACCTCATTGCGTAGGGAATATACCCCCCCAGCAGTCCGTATCTTAATCTAATGGATTATTTTGTCGGGAGCTACTACGTTGAATCCAAAACAAATGGAACATATGATCATGCCATCAAAGACTCTCTGATTGCCCCTATTAAGGGGAGACCAACATGCCAAGGAACCACCTCATCAATGCCTGATCCTCTCTTTGGGCCCAGATCCAGGCCTTTATTAACTTTGCAGACAGATACATCAATTAATCTCTCTTTCAAAATTCATATCTACAATTCAAAGCAATTTTTAAGTAAATTTGGCAAAAAATGTGGCCTTAGTTACAATTTAAAGATTTTTGAAAAAAGGGCCAATTTCACCTTAACACCTTGTAGCTATTTTTTTTTTTACAGTAAATTAGCTCTGATATTGGATTTCGGATCTCTAGGTCAATGCCACAGTAAGGTTTGAGGTCTTAAAGATGAAGAAATTCTCGTTTTGATAAATTTTTGATTATCAATATATCGTACACAAAAGCAATATTAGGAATTATGGTGTGATTTATAAAAATCACAATTACATATATATAGTTTAAAAAAAAAAGTTGCATCGAGCATATTCTTTTTATTTGAAAATAAATATAAATAAAGTAATTACTTTTATTTTTATGCATTATAAGAAAAATACTTCTCAATAGGTGGGCTCCGACCCAAAAGTGGGTCACAAATCCTTTATATGTAGGTAGTAGAAAGTTGATCAGAGCTGTAAATATTATAATATCCCCCTGAGCTAAATATTTGAAAGTGTAAAATTATTAAAATATTTGTCAAGATTCTTTCGTAAAAAAAGATAGCTCATGGCTGAGTTTCATTTTATCGGACTGTATGACAATGAATTGGGATACTTGAAGTATTTGAAATTATATCAATCTTAAACTTGCTTTAAAAGTATGATAATTAATTCCATCTACCATCATAACAACGAGTATAAGCTTATACCATATATTTGAAATCATTTTATGCATGACTTTTTTTCCTCAAATTAATTTATACGGTCAATTTTTTTCAAGCTCTACACAAATTTAATTTTAATTTAAATTCGAAATAAAATATGGTAAAAAGTCTCAAACCTTAATCTTCATAGTATGTATTAATTGTTAATTACATAATGTAGTCCTATGAAGCCAAAAACTAATATGGTAATATGAATATTCTAGGAATTTAAAATTACTATAAGCTTCTTGCATTAGTATCTAACAAAGCTAACTTAATAGCTAGTGTTTTAGACTCTTAAAACTAAAGTTGTTGTTTTTTTTTGGTTGTTTTTAGAAGGAGCTTTCAATGAAGTTGCTTATTGTCAAAATCAATCATTTTAAGAGTCGAAATCAAGATGAGGCATTTGGAAAGTTGATTTTTACTTTATGTATATAGAAACAAAATGAGATCAAAACGAATAATGAAAACCACATTACTATTATTGGCTTTGGAAAAAAAGAAAGGACACATAGAAAAAAAATGAAAACAGCTATTTTACTAAAAGAAAATTTTCGTGGCTGACAGTAACGGATTTTCAACTTGGGGAGAATGTAAAACTGGTATTTTATCACCTTTTTTCTACTGATTCCCATAATCATATTTCACCCTTTGTTATGAAACGTTATTTTTATAGCGCAGTTAGTGAATTGGGTAAAAGAGATGCCCTAAAAAAGAAGAAATATAATATAACATGATAAAGAGATGAACAGTTACAATACTGATATCATTTAAATTTTGTATCATTTTTCTAAGGATTCCATTGATTTTTCTCTCGGAAGTATTAATAAAATGTTAAAAATACTTGGATAAATATAAGACATTGAGAAAAATTTATCTTTATTTTCAAAATAATATCAATAATATTTGTTTGCTGTTTTAGTAAAATTTAATTTGTTATTCTTATAGGAAAAACATTAAAATTATTATTTTAACACAATTTTTAATGATATATTAATTAATTTATGGGGATTTTTCGAATCAAATTAGTGCACATAAGTTTTTTATGAGGTTGCGTGTATTACAATTTTTATAACTACCCTTAAATGCTTCAATCATAAAGATAAAGTACATAGAGTGCATACGCTGATCAAGAGCAAGGAAATTTCTTGATGCAGAAAGTTAGTTCACCAAAACAATAGAAAATATAGTTATTAATACATCAATTACTCCAAATCTTGTTATGTAATCAGAATTATTTTAAAACTGAAGTTTTCCATAAAGTAAAGCATAATCAAATGTGAAATGCAGTGACGAACATAGAAATATTGAAAGCCTATTTATTACTACTTTAGTATGAAGCTTTTAATCAACTACAACGGCGTCAACTTCTACTTCACCCTATGTGTTTTATCTCCTTGGCCCCTATAAAAAAAGAGGAATCAAAGTAATAAAAAGAAAAAAAACAAGGTAACGACTTTTAAGCAAAACCTATAACAAGATTCACTAAACTTTGATTAAAAATAGCTAAATATACGAATAAATCCTCAACAAAGCATTCTCAAAATAAATAAAAAAACATATTTAATATTTCAGGAGCGTACTGAAAAGTATTGGGGATAAAATGTAGGTTCAAATGAAGTATCTTTATCCCAAGTTAAAAAATTACCTTTTCCTTAGGGGAATTTTGGATCTATACAACTGATTTAAAAAAAGTTCAACTCTTGTTTTTTTATGAAAATTATTTTACTTCTTGTGTTCCCCCTAATTTGGTGATCTTGTCACTTTTGACACACTATAAAATATCATCCCCAGAGTGGCCATCGACCTCTTGAATCACCACCTGCCTCCGGCTACTCTACTATTGCATGATATCGATTATATTCTTGGACTTAATATTAATCTTTGTTTGTACTATTACATTTGAAGTCTATAGACATTTGATAAAAGGTATAAAACTTAACTTTCAAAATAAAAATCCATAATTATTTACTGAATTTTTATGTAATAAAAAATTTGGCGTCTCTTCTCATAAATTGTAAATACTCTAGCATTCATTTTTTATGGATTTTTAATACAATTTTTGCAAAGATTGTGTAATTATTATCAAGTCTTAACTCCAATTAAATGTGAATAATATGATTATATTGATAGATACTGCATTATTGGAACGTTTTGTTTATTAAAGTGGATTATATTTGTTACAGTTACTTATAGCTATTTTTACAAGTGCTTCATTAGATAGTTAATGTGGAATGTTCAAACAATCCCTATAATTACGAATATACCCAACCTCTAAATTCCCTTGCCAACAATTACGATGGGACAATAAAATATTAATAAATTAAATATACAGGGTTGTCCAGATAATTTTGGAAAATCTTTAAAAGCTTATAAGGAACCAACTAGATTGGATAGAACCATAGATTATTATTTAAAAGCTACATTTAACAACAATCAATTTTTTGTTATGATATCCGCCTCTCTTGATAATCTCTGCCTTACAGCGCCGGAAGCTTTGGCAGGCTCGGGCAACCTCGTGCAGATTCAGCCCTGATACTGGTTGTGGACTTTTAATTTACCTTCCCTTTATGGATGGAGTAGCCCAAGGAAGAAATTACACCTTCAAACAAGACAGTGTAGCGGAAGAGACCAAAAAAGTGTAGGATATCTTGGCCATAAAATGACCTCACTTTTGGAGCCTGGATTTTTGGCCAGTAAACACCTTAGACCTGACCCCCTGAATTTATATCTCTGGGAGAGGGTCGAGCATGATGCTTGTGCCAAATGTCATTCGTCTGTGTATGCCCTGAATAAGTCCATTACCCGTACAATAGCAAAGCTATATCGGCTCGATGTTGCCAAAGTTTCCGGCACCGTGTGGCCGGAGTTGTCAAGAGAGGTGGATTTTATAATGTCGAATGTTATTAAATGTATCTTTCAAATAATAATAATATTATGGTTTTATACTATCTAGTTCGTTTATTATAAATCTTTAAACATGATAAAAACATAAATCCGGACAACCCTGTACCGTAATAAATAAGAAGGATTTTGCAACAATGTGCAGTATGCAGTACTTAGAAAAAGGGATTGTATTTATTCTTTAATAAATAATAATATTTCATGCTTCAAATCCTAACGTGAATACCCGAACATAAAATTAATCCTTACAATGTATGAGTAAGTATAAACATTTTCAGCAATTTTCAACTTTGTATCTCATCCTTTTTTTGATAAAAATATGTAATAGTGAGCAAATATGAGCATCATATTAACAATGACCTTGTACTTAATATTTGTGTGTGTTTCTGACGCAATATATAGACAATATTTCAGTTTTAGAAAACGCGTGTAAAATTTGATGCACCCATTAAGAATTAGTCAATTAAAGAATATCTTCATAATATATGAAAGAGGTTTCGTGGTCAATACCTTCTTTGTATATGTACATGATATATTATTACTATTCAAATCCTCTTTCGCTATTTCAACCGCGTTACCTCACTCACACAAAATGTTACTATACATTTGTCAACAGTTTTCAATGTTTTTGCTTCTTTTCTTCCGTTCTGGGTTCTAAATACTGATTGGGTCATAATTGTACTAACTGCAATCAAATGATTTTGAGCCTTTTTTCAATTTATTTTTGGAGGAAAAGTTTTGTGGTACAATTTAATTTACATGCTTCTTTTATAAATTTTAATATACTGTGTAATTTATAATGCAATATCCCTAATTTTTTATTTTTGCTTTTTTTAAGTTCAATAAACGATGAAAAAGAGTCAAAATAATGAATAATCGAGAATAACTCTTAGACCACTCAAGAGAAAGACAGAAAAACAAAATATATATATATATTTTTTTTTACTTTTAAAATTAGGAAGGCAATTAAACAAAATACAACTTTTACTTCAATTTTTCCAAGTTCTAGAGGACATTTTCTTTCATATTTCTTTTTATCACTTTTTGTGCCGGACGATGGTCTCTGACATTTTTCCACAATCAGTGACTTACGAATGGACGATGCGCTTTTGAAGTTGATAATCTACAAACTTACCACCAAGGGACTCAATTTCCATAGTGTTTCATTTAATTCGACAAATATTTTTTATAAGAAAAGTGTAAGTTTTAAAGGAACGATGATAAAGTTTTCGGTTTTGTATCCATCATTTTTGGTTTGCCTTTGGCAACATTACCATTTGCGACTTTAAAACTTTATTAAATCTTGGGACTTTGGACTTCCAGGTACCCGTCTCTTCATTATTTGTCAGAAACGCGACTTATTTACGTGGTCTATTTTGGAAAAACTAGATGCATTGACTAAGGAAGATAAATCAGGAATTTTAGTTGAAGAAGGAGCACAAACCAGAGATCAACAATCAAACATACTCATTTTTAAAACCAGGGTTACCAAAAACTTTACAATTATGAATTCAATTATGCGTAAAATTACCAACTAAGCAAAATTAGTATAAATACAAGATGAAGCCATCATGTAATCGGGCTTGCTAGAATTTTCAATTTGATGTATCGTACCAACTGCTGGGCAAGATAGGCAGATTTTGACAAAACACACAATCACTTATAGTCTATAAAGTCACTATAGCTTGAATTTTCAATTTAATGTATCGTACTGCCTGCTGGGCAAGAAAACAGATTTTGAAAAAATTTGCAACCATCATACACTTTGATGTCTATTTTTAAAAGAGTGATGAAAGTCAAACATAAGTCGTACACGCGTGTTGGTGTATTCCCATTAACCTTGCAACAATATAAATACACATCCATTTTTCTTTTCGATATTAAAGAAAGGTTGAGAGATGCAGAGAAGTTCGTTGTATTTTAATACTTGCTGCAGTACCCGGCATTGTCCGGAGTAATTAGGCGTCTGCTAAAAGACACATTTTATTACCATAATATAGAAGATTTAGGTAACTTTCCAGGACATCCTTAGGTTTACTCTTCAGCTTTTTTAACGAACACACTCGCACGTAACAACTCAATACTTAAATAAATTCATATGTGTTCTGTCCTCATGAATGAAAGTATAGTAATAAGAGTTTGAGAAAATATAATGAATGTTTGGGATGACTGATGAGTATTTTAAGTTACAGAGCGCTCACTAATAAATACAAAAAAAAAAAGCATTTGAACATACCAGCGTTTATACGTTTTAGACGGAGCTCCGTTATATCTCACTTCTAAGCCCCAGGCCTTTCAGATAGACAACTTTCCAGACTTTTGGGACCTGAACAAGTCGGCTGCTCTCCTCTTCTTTTTTGCAAGTGGCCCCACAAAAAGCTTCAATCAATGTATTTCAACCCAATAGTTTCTACTTAGAAGTAATATCGGATATTTATTGCTTTATTATTATTTTATCACTCAACCTATAGATAAAAGAATACAAATATACATAGGTAAATATATTTTTGAGTGAAAAAAAAGTAATAAAGCAATAAATATCTGATATTACTTCTTAAAAAAAATGGGGTTTCCAAATGCTCAAGAAATGTAATAGAGGGTGGTTCGGATCTTTCAATTGATGTACATATAATATGATATTTTATATTGCTTTTTCATCTTTTATATTGCTTCTTCATGTAAATATATATTTTCCATGGCGTTAAGTAATTATGATAAAGGCTGGGACTTTCCCATATAACATAATATAAATAAATTCATGTTGGTGTTTCATGTTTGAACTCTTTGCTTTTGGGTATTAAACCAATAAAATTTGGACAAATGCAAAATATTTACATTTATGTTCAAGGTCTACTCTGTCAGGTAACACTATGCAACAGCATTTGTGCCCGCCTTCTAGAACCCAGATTTATTATTGTTATTTAAAACATAGGACTTCATATTTGGTTGGCTCACATATTACTGAAGTCATATTTGTAGAGTTTTTGGACACCCTAGTTTTGAAAACGAGTATATTTTATTGTTAATCTCGAGTTTTTATCTTTTCTTCAAATTAAATATATAGATAAAAAATTTTATTCATATTCTTACTATAAAATCATCCAAAAATGAGCCAGGGATATGCCAATGTATAAAAATGTACTTATATATAAAACTAAAATCATTGACTTATTTTATTTGATTCATTCCAAGAGAGCCCCTCCAATACATCCCTGGCGCATTTATCCACCTCAGAGACTAATATATTACTGCCATACTTTGCTAATATATGAGACATATATTTAGGTAGTAACTACAAAGTGTCCCCCTTCCATTATAATATTATTTCCATCAAAGATAAGAGATATGAGAAGTTGTACTCCGTATAGAAATGTATTGTTGTGTAATAATTTAGAAACAATCTATAATCTCTAAAATATAAAATTAAATTCTCCAACTACCATTTTGGATTATGAATTCACATGGGTCCAAGACTATGGTAAAAAGTATTCAATTTGTTCGCTGATCATATGCAACAACTACTTAGGGATTGGTTCTAAGATGTTTTCCCCTCATATATATATTTGAGTAAAAATATATCATTTTTGCATTCGTTGGCCCAAACAGAGCGCATTTAATTCAATTTGGATATATATATAAATACTGTTAAATATCAAACTTGAATGTTGCACTTTTTTATAATGAGTTCGAAATCTCTTTCGACCTCCTTTTAATTCTCGTTGATAAAGTACATCGGTAAAAAACCCCGGTTAAAATTCATTAAAATATGCATAATTCATTTTATACGAACTTTATATATTTATTTATTATATCCCTCCAAATCAAATGAAAATACCCATATTTTATGTTATTCCATATAAAAATAAAGAATTACAAGAAGTCCTATTTTAAGTGTAAATATATATTTAGGCAAAACTTTACAAAGGGAAAGTTTCCTTGGTTAAAGTTCCTAGAGTGAACCATCCGTTCACCTTAGGGAACCTATGTAAAGTTTTATATCGCTCAATTATCTACTTTAATGTAGAAGTGGCTAAACACTCTCAGGGAACTACTTGAGATTTGATTTGAAGAGAAGTAACAGAGGGTTAAACAATCCTAATGGTTGGTTAATTCTATTGGTAAAGAATCAAACAGCAATTTTTGTACACTAATGTATTAATGTATTACATTATCAGTAAGTTTGATTTCATAAGAAGTAGAAGAACATTGAATGACGCAAATACAAATAACATATATACAAACATTAAATGTTATTTATCTAAGTCTCACATAAAACTACATTGCACATCATATTATGTATGTAAACGCCTTTTGACATGTTGACAAATATGAATTGTAGAAGCCAAGGGAAGTTTGTCAAAATTGACAAGAGGAAATTGATTCATTTTTACGCTGCATGTGCATTGTAATATGTTTCTTAAAACGTAACTGTTGTCATTTTTTAATCCTATTAAACATAATATGTACTTATATGTTGTATTTATGCAGTGAGTAAATTGATTCCAATGATGTATGTAGTAGTCGTTTTGACTACAATGTATGACGTAATGTGTTGTCAAAAGGAAAAGGCACTCTACTTTAATTAATTTGGCTCTACTCTGCAGTGTAAATTTGTATGTAAGGTTGATGTTTACCGGAATGTAATTAAAGAATTATACGATTCTTGTCGCCGAAAGTCCAAGGGGGTAACATAATAAATGTGAGTCATAGAATGGAGAGGAATGATTGTAGGCGGGAAATTAATATGAACGTAGAGTGTATTTATGAAATGATAAAAGACGACTAAAATATAGAATATGTAAAAGGGAGAACAAAGGATATGATAGAAGAACCTACATTGGTGATTAAAACTAAAGGACTCTAGGCAAAGAGTGGACACTCAAGCCAACAAGGGTAGGATTTAGTTGATTAGCTTAAAATTAGAAACAGCTACATGTTCCTCGAAACACGCAGTCAGTTTGAACAGGCAGTCTCACCCCTAGTGAAAAGAGAAGAATAAGGGCAACTACGTCACAACAATAACACGATATTATAGGTCGGTGTTAGGAATATACTCTCCCTTGTCTTTTGATTGAATTGTTTATTTTTACCTTAACAGCTCTTTCCGTAGGGCTAGGGTCCTTTACTTAAAACTAGCAAATATTACTACGAATATACATGACTAAAATAAGGGGGAATTAAATAAAAAAGGTTTAATTATTATTAATTGTAAAAACATGCACATATATCAGTAAGCTTATGTTGTGTATATTTGTATTATAAGAGGGTGATGATTCAAGTTTTTGTAGGCATAAATCCTCTTAGATAGCATCGTAATCATTCCAACCCACACAAATAAAATACGTTGAATTATATAATAATAAAAACACATTTATTCACAATAGTTATTTATATTTAGTATTGTGTAGACACGAACAATTATCGACTTTTTTCAATTCATGCTGTAGTAATATTTCTTATTCCTCAAAAGAGCAAATTAATATAATATATAATTTAGGGTAAATATATTTGTAGCCAGACTTTATGGAGACAGTGGACTATATGGGGACAAACAATTAAATCATTTTATACTGGTCCTAAAAATATTTATAGAATTGGTAGTTCGAACCGTAACTTTTTTAAAAAGGAAGAATTGTGCTAATCTAAAGGACTTGAGCGATTTACTTCTAATAATAAATACCCCTTCTTTTAAAAGAGTATTTAATTTTAAATATGCCAGAATTTATTTTATTATATAAAGGAATCTTAATGAAAATTTTGAATTTCAGCACCATGACTTTAAAATTGAAACTTCTCAATCCCTATACAAATATATAGTTTCTATTAAAAATATGTTATTTTCAAATGGCTGTAGGTTACAAAAATGGTATTGGTAGACTAAACCTTTTCAAATATATCTTTTTCATCCATTCATAACAGAAAATCCGATTACCAAAAAACGGTTACCCCCCTAGTACATGCGTTAAGATACAAAATTAGAAACTTAAGAATATTAAATGAAAATCAAATAATAAGCATGAATGTGAAAATAAAAGCATCATATTATTTCTAGGGACTGATCCAATTGTTCCAAATTCATATATTTATTCTTGGTTTTTCTAATTTTACTATGGAATCTCAAGCCAATATATTCTTTTATATATCTGGATACATGGCTTCTTCCATAATTAAGTTTTTCAAAATTGAAGATTGTAAACCTTCTTGATTTCTGAGAAATCAAAAACTCATTGTGTGTGAATTTTCAAGCAAAAATCGAGATCTTATTGAAACTTATAAAGATATTGTTAATAGGGCTTCATATTTATTATTATGTTTAACTACATTACATGCTAGTCAGCTTTACAATGTGATATTCTCAGCGAAGAAAATGGATGAATTTTATTGACGTCGACAAATCAAAGACGATGATGCTTTACAAAAACTATTTTTCAATTTATTAGAAAGGGGAGATTCCTATGTTACTTTTGGGCTGAATTGTAAAAAAAAAATCTTTTTGCTAATTGTTGCTCAAGTTGAATTTAAATATATTAATATATCTAGCAAAAATATCATAAATGAAGCTAATAGTAGCATACACTCCGGTAAAAAAAGCTAAAGGTAACTTCAACTGTTTTCCCTCATCAATTGTTTTTAAATCAAATGTCATTGTGTAGACATTTCATAATTGTATTTGAAATTTTTATGAGATCTAAACTACCCTATAAAAAAATAAAGTAGATTACAACATCATCACCCTTTTGAGAAATGGATATATCAAATACACTGGCTTTTTATTGATCTGGCCTTGATCTAATGACCAAATTTTTTTCTTATATAAACTGAATTAAAAATAATTGCTTATTGTATATCCATAACTTGATGATGGTAACCAGATATTACAATAATCAATATCATGTGGACATGAATTATACATTACATTAATTATTTTTACCCGAACAAGATATCACTTTTTATAACACCAAAAAATAATCACTTTATCAGAAAGGGTATATACAATTTTGTATTCCCTTGCAAATTCAAATTGTCAATTTGATTAAAGGTGTCAATTTATGAAGTTTGGATAGTTAGCACAGTGTAATATTTCAGTCAACTCAATGCCTTTTAGCGGACAAAAAAGTGGCAAAATCGAACCAATAGTGATCAAATGGTAGTCGTTTCACCACTTGGCATATTATAGCTTTGAGGATTTCTATTCTGAGAGTTATTCCATATTTTTAAGAAAAAATCCTTATTTTCTACAAATAATTAAGGTTTTATGGTCAAAGTATGTACTTTAGACAAAAATTTGGTATTTGGGATTGTAGCATTTATTTTTTATTCATTTAAAAAATCAAATAACTTTCAACTCCAAAAAAATATGCTTTTCATGCACGCACCTGAATTGAAAATTTGTTATACTATTAAAAAAATTATTTTCTATTGTTATTTTATCAAAATGTTCGATTTAAATTTAGATACAGGATTTCTATAAAATGAAGTATTGTAGACTAGAAGTATATCTTTCAACAATATTTGACCAACATTGCCCAACATTATGGGTATTTTAGTACAAAAGATATCGCAAGTAAATAAATTTAGTCTTAAAGCGTATTATGCGCAAATATTTTGATCTTCTTCTTCATCTTCATTACTCCGTTCTCGTTTTGTAATACCAAGTGGTTAATATGTAATTGATTATAATCAAATACCAGGTATACACCTATGAAATGAGACTTTTTTTTAAATTTTTGAATGTTTATAGTGATAAAAAGGTTACAAATTTAGTTTTCAATGTATGCGCCGTAGCTAGCCACAAATTTTCCCATCTTTAAGGTAATTTATGGATGCCTTTCCAAAAAAAAGTTGTTCGTCTTTGGCTGCAAGCAAGCCATCGATCCATTTTTTTGGCTTCAGCGTAAGAATCGAAGCGTAAATCATTGAGTGTGTTGCCCATCGATGCAAACAAGGGATAATCGGAACGCGCAAGGTCTGGTGAGTAAGTCGTATGAGTAAGAACTTCCCAGTTGTACGATTCAACAAGCTGGTGGTTGGCTTTAGAGCGATGCGGTAGTGCGTTGTCATCCCGGAAAATTACCTTGTGTTGCTTGGCTTCATATTTTTGCATTTTTTGCGTATAGCATGTTTCAAATTGGCCAATTGTTGTATGTAGTGATCACCATTAACGGTTTGACCGGGCCGTAGAAGATCATAACATATGACACCACACTGGTCCCAGAACACACACTGCATTGCTTTCTTCATTTCTCACGTAAAAATCCCAACTTTGGAATTTTTAAAACCACCTGAGACACTATGCTCTGCTTAGAGCATGTTCACATTAAGCTTCAACAAGCATTTGATGGGCTTGAGAAGCGTTTTTTTTCAATTGGTAACAGAAAATCAATGATGTCCGCACATCGTAGTTTGTAAGCACAAAATTCAACATTTTTACGAGCAAGCAAAAAAAGTGCGTTGTTGAATTAAACTAATTTTTCTCAAAATTGAATTGTAATTAAATTTGTGCTCTTCAACAAAATATCATCAATTTCTATTTACAAATAATTCTTATATACCTATTGGGTGGGTCACAAATTACACTTAAACTAACCAAAATTGATTGTCACAATAAAATAATGAGAAATTAATATATTTTATTTTTCGAGCTTCTTAAATCAAATAACGGTTCTGAGCTGTAGTTAAAATTCTTGGATAGCTTAATTTATCCAAAAAAATTTGAAACCTATAACATAATTAGAGGATCAATTTTTTTACCAATGAAATTAAGTCAAGAATATAATTTATTTTTGATCGCAAAATCCAAAACTGATCTCAGTTTTTCTCTGGGTTGTCAGATTTCAGAAATATTTGAGATTATAGTAATTCGTGACTATTATCGTTCAAAGACATTTTTCACCAAATTGAAGTACGGCGAATAAAACGGATGTACAATGGTTTTTTATGATTATAAAGTGTTTTTGTTGATTCCGTATCCTCTTCTTAACTCAACATTTCCATTTTTAGTCTGAAAAATGATTACCATTGGGACCATTGTAACTTATTCATCATTCATAATGATAAGGAGTAACATTGCTAAAATAGAAAAATATTCTATGTTTTATTTAAAAAAATACCTATTTAAAGAAATTAGGATATCCAAGGACTTTAGTTCGATTTTGTATTTTTTGAGGGATCCCATTTTTAAAGGGGTGTACAAACAGATATGCAACATTATCTTATTATATAGTTTAAGATTTCAATATCCTCTTAATGACATCATACTCCGTAATAAACATAATACCGCGCTTCACACAAATTCAAATAAAATAATTATTAATTAATAATGAGGTCTGAGACGAGAATCTATTACGAATATCAAGATGTAACAAGAAAATAAGTATACTTTTTTGAAATCTTAAAAATACGATTTTTCATTTACCCTTCTTTGATTTGTTGAACATGGTAAATATTTTTAATTTATTATAAGCTTTCAAAAAAGAATTATGGTAAATATTTGTTTCTACTTGCTTTTTTGTTTCCATAATAGGGATTTCAATTATTGTCTAATACAGCCATCTCGTCTTTCTTACCCATAAACTTGAAATGAGGCTTTCTTTACTTCTTTAATCTCTCACAACTTTGTGTATGACATTTTTTTTGGGAAGGGAAGAGATAAAACAACAAAGGTGACGTGGAAAAAATGGCTGTCGTGATAACTTGCTCAGTAGTTTTGTTCTGATCTAGGTTATCTGTTTGATAATACGAATTTCCTATCTTTTTGCTTAGAACTTGAAAGTAATAAAAGTAGGACATACTGAATGTGAAACGAGCCTCTTCCCCCCGAGTTTTAAAAGTGTTTGGATCCCTCATTTCATTTTCTGAATTATGTGTATATGATGTACAAAGAATGGATATGTGTAAAGAATAACAGTTCTTGTGTCTTTTCTTTCCGCATATTTTTTTAACTTTTCCCTCCAAAAGAATAATTATTCTCATTCCTTGGTGTTTATTATTTTAAAAATGCATAATTCAATACTTGTATATGAATTGCAAAATAAAATAATAATATCTTCCCTGTACTAGATCTATTTTAAATGTAGAGGGTTCTCCTCGTTAAAGAAGTAATTCATTTTCTTTCTCCAAAATCATATAACAGGCAGCTGTTTATTACCAAATTTATCGCTTCCACTTTCTCCTCGCACTCTTACAAAAATCTCATCTCTAGTGATGGTAACTACTTGCCATTGTGAGCCATCTTTAATACGAAATAATGCTTATTTTAATTTCATGATAATCTTCATCTACAATGCCACAAGTTACCATTTTTGGAATTCAATAAGCATAAAATTGGTCATTAGACAAATCATGAAGGAAACTTTCATACTTTTACGTATGGGAAATTAGTTATTGGTTTATTTTCTTTTCCTATGGCAAAAATATGGTCAATATATAGACACCTTGGTGGGAAAAAATTGAATGGCGTTCCATAGAAAGTGCGTTAAATGAACGGGACGGATATTTTAATGCTAAAAATGAGATTTTAGCATTCTGTTCCAATAGAACTTACAAAAAATTTAAGAAATCAAAGTTTATATATTTTTTACTTTTTTAAATATGATTTAAAGAGCTAATTAAGCAGACCTACTTTGTAGTAGTTGCATAGATGTTCGGGGGGTAGGTTGAGGGGCAACTTTATGAAGACTCTTAAGTTTCTAGTACTTTACCTTAACTCAAACATATGAAAGTGAGCAGTTTAATACGTTTGAATATATGTTCCGATACTCCTTTTTTGGACGTGAATGTAAGCAAATGGGCCACTAAAAATCCCTAAGGATCCCTTGTAGAAATATTCAAGAGTCAAGTGCTAAGATAATTAAGAATTTTCCGATATTTACATTGTATTTCTTGTTTTTGGTTCTCTGTTATGTACAGTGTGCGACAGAAAAACACAACCTTTTATCGTAGGATACGAAAAATCGACTTCATGAAGAACAACATATAATTAATTACACAACTGGGCTGTATTCAAAAGAAAAATAACTACAAAGGGATTTCTCGAAATGGCCGTCCTCTACTGCCACTATGACCTCTAGCCTAGGCCGGAAGGCTGGCATACCTTAACGACATGATCCTCGGACATGGCGCCCACTATCTCTCTGTGGAGGTATGTAGTGAACATCCTTTCATAAATAGATTCAATTATATTCAAAAGCTGTTTGAACGTTCGAGTGTGCTCATAAAAGACCCTGAGAATTTGTTGCAGAAATATAATTGTAAGTCTTTGTTTAGGTATGTTAACAAAAAATAAAAAAATCATAATTTTTTATTTGATAACTATTATTTAATTTTAGCTCAAAAATACAATTATGCAAAAATTACCTTACATGGTTGGATTTAGACGGAGTATTTGCAATTTTTCTTGGCAAAAATTAAGACTTTTTTTCACTCACAATCGTCACACTTTTCATGAGTATTTGTTTGTTTAGTCTATTAGAACACTAGATGGCGCGTCGAATTTGAAAAAAATCGTCGTAACAAACATAACAACGCATTGTATTGCTATGCTTTTAATAAAATATGTCATTAATACAGTAGACTTAGTTAATGTCTACTATAAATACTAAATAAACTAATAACTCTTACAAATTTGTATATTTTTATGATCATTCTATACTTTAGTTGAATATTTACTAATAAGTTCCATAATTATGGGACATAACGTATCATAATATAATTTTTATAGAACCTAATCTATAGATATTTTATGTATTTAATTTAATAAATTTATTGTTAACATTTGAAATATTTGTAAAAATATTTAATAAGTAATGATAATAATTAAATGAATAATAACCTTTATTTACGAATAAGTATATAATTGTTATTATTTATGAAATATTCATTAGAATCTTTTTCTTCAATAATTCGTTACTAACATCCTCATGGTTTGATATCTTTTTTTTTCTAAAATATCTTGCCAAGTTTATACTATTTGATATCATATTTTCTCTAACTGGAGCATCCATATTTTCTAAATAGTTTGTAGTTGGATGCATTCTTGGAAACTCTTAAACGACTAGATATAAAATCCATAGTAGCACTTAAGGATTTATTTTTTATTGCCGAAAATATACGAATAAGTTCCTTGGCGTCCATATCGTGGTATCTTGCTGATATAATTTCTTCTTTTAATAGTTCAGATAAGTTTGAAATTTCTCAATCCAAATATTTTTTATATTGCCTCTCCAAAACAACTATTGTAGAAGAAATGCAAGCTTTCATCATGTCATTAAATGAAGAATCAATTTTAATTTTCATAATTTTTCCATATCTATAACTATTGGTTCTACAAAGAAGTAATTGCTTGATGTTGAAATAAATAAAGGATCTGATAAAGTTTGTTTTAATCGTTCCAAAAAAATTTGACTATTCGAATTGCATCAAGATAGCTCAAATGATGATCATAAGAATTGTAAAAAAATCATCTATTGGCACGTCAGAAGTTTGCCCAGCACAGCTAGAACATGAAGTTGAGTTAAACAAACTGGATTTTTAAAATCTTCATAAATAGAATGCCTTAAGCCTCCGCTGGAGGTGCTTTTAATAAAAAACGATTGAAATTTATCCTCAAATTCCAAAAGTTTTCCTGCAATATGATTACCTCTGTATCTCGGCAAAATGGTTTTTGGAAGATTATTTCTATTTAAGAAAATTACAAATCCATTTTTCTATCTCAATTGATTTATTTTTCAAAATTAAATTGGAAGCAATGCAATCTTTACCAAACACCTTTCCCTACGTTTCCTCCATTTTTTTTCGATGATGTCTTTATAAAAGATGTAATTGATTTGAGGGAATGTAAATTTCAATGCAGCTCATTCAACATTTTACCTTCCTTTTTAATTATTTCCCGAATGGCTGCATGATTTGAAGGATATCGATCGGTCAAAGTGTTTTTAATATTATTAATTATTGTTATTTTAACATCTTTAAAAGAAGAAGTTTCATGAAAGAGACAGTAAATTTGCATAATTCATGTACCGTTGAGCATACATGCATAGTATGTTTTTCAGCCCTGCCGCCTGGTAATTTGTCTACTGCTGCAGAAACACACTTTTCTCTTTTGGTAAAATGAATTGAGTTTATGTGAGCGTCTTCTTGTGTGGTTGCGTCAAATCTTAGCGTGACATTGGGATTATTTATAAGGAATTCTGCAGTTTGTTGTCTAGATAATACACCAAGTTCTTTACACATTAATTATGTAATACCCACCTTAGGTATTAGGCAAAAAATATTTAAACAAATTCGGAATCTTCATGGTTGGAAATTTATATACGATGCACTGATACACAAACATTATAATTTCAGTCGGGTATATAATATAAAGGTCGTTATTTGGCTGTTTGTTCAATAAATCAACTACTCCTTCTTCACAGTTGAGCAAAGCATTAGTAAGCGCTCATTGTTTTGAACAACGAGCGGGAGCGCCCTCGCCATTTTAGAAGAGCGAAAAAATCGCTCAAATTTTCGCTCATTTATATAAATTTGTATTACATTTTCAGTTTTCTGCATCTTATGAGATAACATCGAAAAATTTAAGAGTTAAAGAATAATTTTGAAGATTACAATCAAAGACTGTTAAAGTTATGTCTCAAGAAAAGCTAGAATATTTTTTCAATTGCAAGTATTTAAAAATATCAACTTTTGCACAGTACTGTATTTTGTAATTCATGAAAGTTTAATTTCAATTCTATTGATATTTAAGAAGGTTGTGTTGTTTTATTGAAATATCATATTTTATTATATCACAGATTTTGTTGAAGGTTATAACATTAACAAATTTAACACAACGGAAAAATGGTGTGAAATTTTGATGGTAAATTGGTCATAACTTCCTTAATATTGAAGCTAAAATTTGTATTTATGACAACATTTTGCTTCATTTTCTGCTTTACATACCAGGAGCGCAAAATAAAATTGAACTTTTTTTATAAACAAAGTCATTTTAGACATAGAAAGGAATATTATTTTCTATAAAAACTTTATTAAATAAAATAGGGACTTCATTTATTGAAAAAAAAAAAAAAAAGGCTTGACTTTTTCAAAAGAAAAGATCATAAAAAAATCAAATATAACATTCTTTTCTACAAAATAACGTTATTTAGTAGTTTTTTCTGCAAAAAATTTATTAAGAAAGAGCACAATATTATTTTTGGGGAAAAGAAAAGAACTAAATTATATTTTCCAAAAAAAAAGTAATTTGATATTAGAGTCGGAGAAAATAAAATGTCAGTTGGAAAATTTAATGAAAATAACTCCAAACCCAACTCCCCAAAACCCTGCTTTTGCCACAAGGGGTGGGCTGGTTGGGATGTACCCCCCCCAAATGAAAGATTTTTTCTTTTTACTCAAAATTTAATATGTGATTTTTTTTATATTAAAAATTTAAATTTTTAATTAAATGCAAAGTCAACTCCGTATCTAGCAACAAATATGTATGTAGACAGGAATTACTCCTATGTCAATCTTCATTTATACTCTGAGTATGACAAGAACTTAAAGTGGGTACCCACATCTGTCATGCATGTACTCGTATACGTGTATAGACAGTTTATATAGAAGAAGAAAAATGCATATTATGACTTTAAACCTCAAAAACTATCCCTATAAAAAAAAATGAGGTTCTATGTTTGGGGAACAAACAGCACACATTTTAAATCACAAATCTGCTATCTCTTGAAAAGGAGAATTCCTGAGGTTAGAAAGATTATGAAACTTATATTTTTTTTGAGAGTTTATTTACAAAAAAGCACATTATCATCTTTAAAAATTTTAAATTTTGGTATCAAAAAGTCTTTTTTTATCCTTATCTATTAGATAAAACAGGTGTAAAAGGGAAAAAATTGAATTGTTTTTTTGTAACATACATACATAAAGAGTTGTAATGTTCAAATACGAGCGAAAAAATGAGCATTGCTCATTTTTGAGCGGGAGCGCGCTCACAAAATTAGTAACTGAGCGGGAGCATGCTCAGGATGTCTTGAGCGGACTAACGCTCTGCAGTTGAGTTTGCCCTGTAAGTATACGTTCTCAGATTTTAGTCTATCAATCATTGATTGCTTTTTGTCAAGTTTCAGCTTTGTTTGCTTGAGAGGAGCTCAAGCAACTGTGTAAAATAACTTTTTTTCCTGTGCTTGATGCGGTTATAGGATATTAATTTATAATATCCATTTCTAATTTTTTTTTCATGTTGGATTTGGTATTTTCAAGTTCTTTTTTGAGTGAACCTTCACTCAATTTTTTCGTTTTAATTTCTAAATTTTCATTTTTATTCACTAAAATATTTTTATTCGTCTGCTCCTTCAATTGGGACGTCAATGCTTTAACTGTGTCCTTCCATTTTTTTCATTTCTCTTGTGCAGTAGTCTGCTTGTTATTTTGAAGCTAAATCAAGTTTCATTGTTTCTGAGGTAGATTTATACTTTGATATTAAAATTTCTAAGTCTGAGTTCTTCTTTTGTAATGAAGAAAGAGACACAAATATTTCGTATAGATTTTGAGTAGTTTGGGAGGCACATTCGGAAAGAGAAAGTTGAGGTTCATTGAAATTAGAGGAACTTTGAGTTGTTTGAGTAGTATTTTCGGAAAGAGAAGGTTGAGGTTCATTGAACTTGGAGGAACTTTGAGTAGTTTTGAGGGCAATTTGGGAAAAGAGAAGCATGGAGGTCATTAGAAGGATTTTTAGTAACAAAAGTGTTAGGAGCCATCCATAAACTACGTCGACATTTTTTTTTTCCTTTTTACCTCCTCTTGTTAAGTTATCATCAAATAATTATACCAGATAAGTCATAACTTAATTTTGCCATTTCCTTTTCACTGGTTTAAAAGCGGAGAGTCCTGCAGCATTGACTCAATGTATCAAAGAATCAAGTTTTAGTTCTTTGAACAAACTGACAGAACAATCTAATGGCTTTACATTCCTTGGAGCCTTCTAGAAAAAATATATTGGCAAATATAAGATTTGATACTATATGATAATTGATCTAAGTGATCATATTAGGCAATTTAATAGTCATCATGTGTAGATTATTAGTTGGTTTAATTATATTTGCTAACGTCTAATTTGAGAAAAAAACATCTTTAAAAAATATTATTCAGAATCACTTCTTTTTTTGTTGCCATTTTGTGATTCTGAGACATAAAGTCAATAGAAATAAAGATAGTTTAATAGGTAGAAGTTTCGACTTACATCCTGAGCCCAATCAGCTTCAACAACCAAAATCGGTTTTCTTTTTATTGATCCCGATATTAAAAGGTTCCTTAAGTCAAAAGCATGTGCAAAGGCAGTCGAGAAATCATATTTTCCACTTCTGACTCTAATAAAGGTTTCTGCCAAATAGGACACTTTTCCATTTTCCAAGACCTTACACTCAGCATAAATCGATGGAATCAGTTTATGTCTTGTGCCGATTGCAAAGTTATGATCCGAGAGTCAGACATTATATTTAAGACTCATTAAAATCGGAGCCTTGGTACTCTAGCTATATCATCGTTAGAGAAATAATTAAAAGCGTCAGGTCGAAATAGTGGATCAAGGTTCTTCATATCATCAGTGAAAGATTTTGCCAACATTCCGTAAGTATTGCTCTTCCTCAAAATTTATTCTCAGGTCTAAAATAATAATAATGATAAGTCGAGTTATTTAAAAAAATCGTATGAAATTTGAATGATAGTTCTAATGCTTAGTGTCTTAATTCTAAAATTTATAATATTTTACTTAATTAATAAATATAAGGTTACCTCAAAAGTTTCACGGCACTTTTTGAGCATGACGATTGCCCTCTAGTGTATTTGCTCTACGAGAGAATATTCTTAGATAAGTAAAACTTCCTGACAAATGAAAACTGAAGTTCATTATTCAAATCATCAAGAGTTTGAATGTTTAGAATCATTTCCGTTCTCTGTTTCTCATCAGCTGGAGATGAAGAACTGACTATATCCAATATCTATTTCCAATCTTGGTCTACCTTGAATTCCTCTATTGATAGATTTTAGAGTGGCAGCAGCATCTGAGTTACTCTCACAGAGATTTTTAATATCATTTTTTTACTTTTATCCTTCTGTTTCTTTGCCATTGAGCATCTGATTGTAGTATTCTCTTCCTTTTTTTCTTCTTTTTTTCATTTTTGCAATATAGCTCTTTCATTTGTTTTTTCATGGGCCATCGATAATCCTGAATTTCTTAGTCGTTTAAGATTATAAATTTGTTCATTAATCCGATTTATTTCTGATTTCAAATTTTCTTGAGCAGGGTTGGCTCTTTTGAAACTCTCTATTGATGGCTTGTAAACAAAATAAATTGCTATATCATGTACTTTCATCTTTTATACATTTATAAAACTATGTAGTTTTAATACGGTCGAAAACTAGTTTATAAATTATAACTAGCGAGGCGTTTTTAATGTACGCTCCTTTTCATTTGGCCAAGAATGCTTGCTAATTTGTGACCTTGTTCTCACACAGTATCAATTATTACTTCGATTGTATTTTCTGAGCTCTTTCTTGACTCTTCATCGTGGATTTCTTTGATATGAGCAAAGTTACGGTGTAATGATGATTTAACTCCTCGTTAGGTTCAGGGGAATACTGAAGTATCCTTGCCTTTGGAAGCAGTTATAAATATTTCTTAAATTGAGTACAGGGTCGAAGATGAGATGAAATTTTCTATTGATGCTGTGAGGGTGAGTAATTGAGCTCATCACCACAATAAAAATGAGTGAAGAACTTGCTGTTTACTGGGTGGTTATCAACTAATAAGGCCACAACGATAAATTCGATTTGATAAAGAGTTTTCATATCTGGGGCACAGCACTTCCATCCCATCCCCTGAAACTATAAGTATAATATCTTTGATAACTGAAAACAATGAATAATCCATTTTAAAAACAAGCCATGTCTTGGACCCGGCGCGCTTTTTTATTCATTTGCATATAGTCCAGATAGCTCTAAATTTCAATTATTATTCTTTCTCTCCTCTAAAACATTCTTCAAATTGTTGGGATTACCATGTTGATTTTCGGTTTCTTTTTTTAGAACCTGCCCATTTCACACTAGATAGACACCTTTGCCTATAAAAGATGTGTGACTAGAAAGTAGTTTTATACGTTCAAGCAAGCATTCATTACTTTCTTAGCTATCTTTTTAGTTCACTCTTTACTCATAGATATATTGAAGAATAATAAGATCTAAGACCGTAGGCCTAAAAGCTGAATGAATGGTAAAAAAGATCGCACTGATAAAAAAAAAAAGACTAAAACAGGTGAAGAAAAAAAAGAATGATAAGGAAATTAGTCCTAGGACTGATCCAACACTGCTCTGATTACACACACATAAGAAAATAAAGGAGGGTTTTCTTCTTTCCTTGTTTAGACTAATACATTTACTATTAATAAAAATTAAGATGCTAGAATATGGCATACATTGGTTCTATTCGATATATAGTAGATTTGGAACCAAGGTCTCTCCATTTTTTTTTGTTTTTTTTTAATTTTACCAGAATTTTGAGTACTTTGACAAAATACTTATAAAAGAGGAAAGATACTCCAACAGACAAAGACGGCTCCAGAAATCTCTCTAATCAGAGTGATAAGCTCATAGGTCTAGAGCTTGAAAAAAAGAAAAGCAATCAGAAAAAACCTCTTAAGAAATTGTGACTATTCATTTGAGGAGTTTGAAAATAAAGAAATACCGTTATGAATGAAAGTAAATCGAAAAAAAGTTGAGACGATATCCTTATTCCCAGAAGTAGTTGGACGAAATAAAATTGGAGAAAAATTTATTCATTCATTTAAACCAGGAGTACTATAGAGATGGAGAGCCCTGCACTCTTTTCTACATGTGTTTTCTTATACACTCGTAATACTACTTAATATACACACCATTTAAAGTTCCACTATGTCCCTAAATTTTAAAAAATCCAAATCTTATTCCCATTTGAATAATTGAAAAATTTATGTTGTAGTAACATACTGAAAGTTTAGATTTATGAAATAAATAGTCTTCGAATTCTAAGAATGAATTAATTTGTTCTGATACCCCAACACCTGAATCAACATATAAATAAAAACACAACACATCATTTCAATTATTGGTTTATAAAATATATGTCAATATATTAAATAGAAACCCATACAAAAATTACTGGCAATGGACTTACTCTTTTAATTTTTTCCCTTAATTTATGATTTTTTGGGCTATCTTTGTTTTTTTCGAATGAAGCATTCATATCTTTAATATAATTGTTTGACAATAAATCAAACAATTTAGAAGCAACAAAATTCTAATAAATTAAAAATCCATGGCCATTGGCCCACTTGTTGTGGACAATCCATGTCACATGATTTTGACACATCAGTAATTCATTTAAACAAGATATAGATACATTTCTAGGATCTTTATAAAAAAAAGACAATTTTTTTTAATATCACAAACAAAACATTTCCTAATTTGTTCTTTAAAAATCATAGCGAATCAAATTTCCATCAGTCAGGATGGTGACTGGTCTAAATCCAACGTCAGTAACAAGTTTAAGAACTTGCAAGAACCATTGTTTCATTACTTGTGAATCAATTCTCGATAGAGGAACCATTGCAACTACGTCGTTATACCTGCCTAGGACACTTTTAAACATAAAACCCAAGATAATTTTGGTACATCTATTATCCTTATATCCGTAGAGCTTTCTTCCAAAAAATGCAATTCTTTGAGGAAGGATATATGAGGATATAGAGACATTTATGTATTTAGCATCGAGCGAAGCTATTTTACAACTCACAGAATCAGATGTTGAGTTATTCGTTCCTTTTCCGTTGATAAAATTCCATTGGTAAAGTTCTAGGTCCGGATGGAATTATTGGCAAATTCTACTCAATTTTTCCAAGAGAAGTTCTTCCTTTTATTTTAAAATGAGAAGTACAATGGAAAATAAAGTAAGGATGCCCATTTCACTCACAAAGGGAAGAATAATTATAATTCCAAAGAAGGGAGACGGTTCCGATTTTAGACATTGAATACTCATTACGGTACTCAACGCTTCATACAGAATTCTGTCCGGGGTTATGGCTGAACAAGTGGAGGAAATTCTCAATAAAAAATTGGGGTTCAACAGATGGAGTTTTTAAAGAAAAGAAAAATATATGATGCCTCTCAAAATATTCGTGCTTGTATTGACTCGGTTGCAGAAAAGTAAAAATTGGAAGTTGTAATTGCGATCGACTTCTCTAAAGGGCTCAATTCTATTACACATAAACAAATATTAAGAACTTTTAAAAACCTCCTACTCAGGAAGTTTTTTAATGAAGTAGGAACATTGTTATATAATGGAACATCATATATATCAATTAATAGAGGGGAAAGTGAACTAAGGAGAAATTGTAGTCAGGCCTGTTCTTCAGACCCACTGTTTTTGGTTACTGCAGTCTAGGACATGATCAGGAGTGTTTAAGAAAATTTGATGGATTGGGTATAAAGCTAGCAAGATCGAGTGACGTGATAGATATCTACGCTGACGATGTCACTTTAACAATAAAGTACCTCAGATGCTAAATCAATAGAGTTTGCCATTCTCAATGCAAATGCTCTTATTGCACAGAAGATGACAGCGTACAAGCTGCTACAGCCCTACAAATTGAGGAGTATTTTACTGGCAGTTGCAGGAAGATATGCAATTTTATCACTCAAAATACCTTTCCTGGAAAACAACGATTCCTGGACGATGTCTGGGAGAGAAATAAAATACTTCCCAACTCCCTCTTTGTAATACCATAAGATTATAATGAAAATTTTATAAAAAAAAATTTAATAAAACCCTTTCTCCATTTGATTTTTTTTTGACTGCTTGGTTGTTTTTTGTTTTTTTAATGGGTCGCTGGAATTTTAATTTTACAATGTGATATGAATTTTATTCAATTTTACAAACAAAGTATATTTATCCAGATTTTACTTATAAATGTATTTGAATGTACAAAACCTAGAATTTTGATGTAAGTTAAAAAAAATTTACTATAGTGTTTATTCATGTATCTGTATATACACATTAGCTCCGGATTTTTATATATTAAAATATTAATAAACGCACCAAAGTAAAGAGTCGACTGTACTTTATAAAGAAAATTAATGTTTCTGCTAAATTTTTATCCTGTCACACTCCCATAGATATTGGAATTCAAGCATCTCTTGTTGAGGATAAAGTGCCTTGGGTCTTTACTTTTGTTCTAATCCATGAAGATTTTTTTGCCTTTAATGAAGGAAGATCAATCAAAGCAAATGAAAAACACTTTTATATTTATAATTTGTCCCTCCATTTACTCAAATATTTATGTATATTATCTTTTAATATATTTAAATTTTATAATTGTAGCTTATGAATAATATTCATGTTCGGATAGCACATAATATTTTACTCAATTATGTCACATCAAGTCAAATTATTTTATTCAATTCAAATTGTAGTGTCTCGAAGAGGATGTATGACTTGACATTCACCAATTCAGCTTACATATTTTATCGCTTACTAATAAATACAACTTTTTACTAATCTTTTTACAAACAATGTTCATTATTTATTTTTTATATGAAAAATGCTTGATTTTTACAGGACCTGTAGTTAAATTGTTGTTTTTATAACCTGCAAGAGTAATCTTTAGTGACTATTGATTAATTACCAGTAGTATATATAAGAATTTTATTTTTTAGACAAGTCTGAAGTGGGTCTACGTAATATATTATTATATAAATCCTTAAAATTCTTATATATACTACTGGTAATTAATCAATAGACATTAAAGATTACCCTTGCAAATTATAAAAATAACAATTTAACTACAGGTCCTGTGAAAATCATGCATTTTTCATAATTTCGTAATTTTTTATTTATATATATATATAAACAAAGGGACGTGGGTGTCCCTATTGTCCTGAAGGGTAAAATCCGTTTGGAGTAACTAAATATATTAATTACGTTATATTTTTCTTTGTCTTTTGAAACATACTAGAAATTTGTGATTTTTCTTTGTCTCTGGAAGTGTAGTAGAAATTTGTGATATTATTAATATCATTAGTTGTTTTTTTTTGTTTGTTTTTTCGAATAGAAACATACATTTCCTAAAAAGTTAATTATAAACAAAATATGTTTTTACAGATCATACATATATCGCGTATAAGTTTTTTTTTTTTAACTATAGAAACATTTTTTATTTAACAAAACAATCTTAACAAGAAAACGAAAAAAGGGAGGCGAGAAAAAACAGCAACAACAAACTCACCTATAATACATAATAATAATAAATGACAAATTAGTAAAAAAATATCTAATTTAAAATACGATCACAACACGCATGATAAAAAGCGAAATTCATTAAGAGCAGCGTAGGCTTTATTTTTGTGAAGTTTAATTTCTTTCATAATTCGACCTTGCAATCATGTTTTGCAATGGATTTGGATACGATTCTGAACGGAAAAGCCATATCGTTGAAACCATAAATATTTTTCTCTTGGGTGGGCCCTCTCCCTCAGTAGTGAGTGAGTCGTTTAGCCATTATAAACCATATTCCTTCTAAATATTCACAGTCATTAAATACATGGACGAACGTTTTATTTTTGTTGTAGTCTTTGCAACGGATGTCTCTCTCTAGATAATCAAGGACTCCTGTAAGCAGGACAGGATACTGCGCTCACACGTTTCCAATATGGGTTTTCCTCGCAATTTACTTCCACAACGGCGATAATATCAGAGTTTAAACTGTCCTGCATCTTGTCAATGAATGTGGCAACAAATGAAGCTCTAGAATTTGGGGTACCAAGTAAACTGTCTTTCTATTCAGGAGTAGCTGTGATGTAAGTGAACATGGAGTGAGCATTAAGACAGGAGAGGTAGAGAAGATAAGATGGAGTCGACAACCCCCTCATCATGGGATGGTTTTAAAATGGCAACACTTGGTTTTGTGATGAGGATGAAGTCTGATGGGAGTGTCTCCTTGGCAAATTTGTCACCAAGTTCTTCCACAGAGATGACTGACTCCTCATTCAAGAGTTCAAATTCCAAATGCTGTAGTAGGTCATTGAACTGTTGAGCCCTACGTGACGAGGTCGCAGCTTCAGTTTCCCTTGACACTTTAGGAGTTGAGAGGTAATTGGGACAATTTCGCCACAGGGATGGCACTACATCTGGTTTGAGGTACCTGTAAAAGAAGGACAGTTATTAGCATACGCATCAAAAGTGAGCAGCTGACTTACTTATTCTTTAGAGCCTTGTCAAGGGTCTGACTTCTTTTAGACTCACAGATGAAATCAGAGTCGTTGAAATGCAGTGAACACAGGTTTGTACTTTTGGATGGTGCCTAATCTGTCTTCTTCAGATCTGTTTCTCTAGGAACGGCTCTCAGCCAGGCGGTATCAAATCTGGGGTTTCTCTCTTTGTTTGGCCGCAGATCACCAGACTGTTGTGGCTCTTTGTCATAGCCCGTTCTACATCCCGGAGCACAACACTTGGTGGGTATGATTGGAATTACAAAACACAATAAAGACAGCTTCCACAAAGTAACAAATAGTTATTAGTTATTATCTTACCAAACACGTTGCATTGTTGTTGTTTTTTTTAATGGACCCACTTTGATAAAAATAGTTTGCTATCATATACCAGGAGTTTTCGTTATTAATTTGTCCTCCTTCTTTTCTTTTCTGTTTTCTGTAATTGAAACGATTTCCTTTGGAATCCCATTCTTTTTACCTCTTGCAAATGGACTTTTCGAATTTTGAATTATTTTGCATATTCCAAAGTTAAGAAATTGCTTTGTTCTTCAACTAAAATATATTGGCCTAACGTGAATTTTCCAACAATGTGCCTTTATTGATATTATTACTTGTCCCTGCTGGATATTTGTACATTGTATTCACGGTTAAATACATCCTCCAGTTTTAGCTGTTTTGTTTTGCCCACTTTCAGTGAACCCCAAGTAAATCCGGTTTCTCCGTGAAGAATGGTTCCATCACGGACTGATGGCTTTGCCAGTGAATGGTTTACCTTTTCGATCCGTTAGTTCTATTTTTTGACATGGGAGATGACTTTAGGAGGGTTTCATCTTTTAATATTCTTCTGACAGAAGTCGGTTTATTTTCATTGCATCCATGAAGATGGTTGGACGTCTAAATCTTATTTTTTGAAAAAAATGTCAAGGAGTGACAAATGAATAGACAAAACTTTTGGTCCCAGAAGCAAAATAAGTATTGCATTTATAAAGATCGTGAAAATACGATGAAAATTCAAAACAACAATGAAATGAGTTATTTTCATTGCTCGATCAAATTGAAAAAGTTTAGCTTGATCTTCCTGAAGACCCAAAGCCATTGCTCATTTTTGAATCAACTACAAATTTCCTAACTCTTTCGAATGATATCTGTCAACAAACAATGTTTTATGCCCTCCAAAATGGTAGAGAGTTTGTAACAAATGTAGAAGAAAAGACTTTGCTAATAAGTTAGAAGTAAATAAATCGGGCAAAGCTTACAAAATAAGAGTGATTATTCACAATTTAAATGAAGCCTTTCAATCTGCCATGCCCGAGAACAGAACAGTCGATTGACAAACACAGTACAAAATTCATAGGAAAAATGTATTGCAAGAAATGTATGATGTATAAACCTATAAAATGGGGATTCAAATGGTGGTGTAGGTGCTGTAGCAAGATGGGATATCTTTATGAGTTTAATTTATACCTTGAGAAGAAAGTAAATAGTGAATATAGACTTAGAGAAAGTGTTGTGCTTGGACTGTCTCAAAGGCTCAAGAATACTTATTGTACAATATATTTAGATAATTTCTTCAATTCTTTCCAATTAGTTTATGAATTATAAGAAAATGGATTATACTGTATCGACACTCTAAGAAAAGATAAGAAAAACATACCAACTATGAAAAAAGACAAAGATATGAGTAGAGGTGAAATCGAGTTACAATATACAAACAATATAGTAGCAGTCAAGTGGATTGGTAGCCGTGGAGTAACTTTAATTTGCACGAGTTTGGAAGGCTACAATTAAGTTTCATCGGTTCTAAGAAGAGTAAAGGGAAAAATTCTTGAATATTCGTCCCATGTTCATCCATGATAAAAAAAAATACAACTCTGGTATGGGAGTTGTCGATATTCTGGATCAAAAGACTACTACTACTTATAGATCGGATCGAAAATCATCGGGTCGTTATTATTATTTGAGGCTTTTTTTTATTCTTGGATATTTGTGCAGTCAATTTGCACATTGTTTACAAAAAAAAAAAAAAAATCCAAAGGAATGGAATTATTGGATTTCAAAATTATTTTAGGAAAATCGTTTATTAGTAAATACAATTCGATGTTTACAAACTAGTCATGCATCACCCCGAGAAATCATTTCTCAATCTATTCCACTCCACCTACCAACAAATATAGACGAGAGGGAAATATAGAAATTGTAATAATAAAAAAATAGAGAGTAAAACTCATATTCAATGTAATACATGCAAAGTATTTTTATCTATTGTTTCTGGACAAAAATCAAGAAATTTTTTTAGTGATTATCATGCTCAAAAAGAATAGTTGTTTATTTATTATTACAATAGAAAGTTTATTTATTAAAGATTATAATTAAAACTTTATTATTATGTTTTTTTTAAATATAGATGTATATTAATGTTTTAGGAAATAATTATATGAATGAAAAATACTTTATTTGTGTAAAATTATGTGTTCGTCTTTTTACTCTTCAGGACAATAGGACCACTGTTGTCCCCAAAAATATCTCGAAACATAGATATGCAATCTTTGCAAATTAAAAAAATAATTCTTTTGGTTATCCCATAGAGTAAAAAATATCAAAAAGTTTGAAGAAAATATCATCAGGGACCTTATGGTCCCCGAAAGTTGTTGAAAATAAATTGGAGGTTTCTTTGAATAAAAGTACTGCCTCTTATTTGAGGTTATTAAAAAACACAAAAACAATTTCAAGAAATAGGACACCCATTTTATAAAGAATTGCCTGTTATGCTTTTAGTAAGTTGCGCCCTTGAGGCTCATTTTTATGTATTACGAAACAAAAAGGGCTTTATAAAGTAATGAGTATTTTTAAGGTTGGACTTTTTATTCTAGATAAATATTAAATGAATTAATAAAAACTCAAAAATGAACGATTGAACGGGAAAAAAATGAAAGTTTTTACAAAATGAACGATTGAACGGAAAAAGAGTGAACTGGTACAAGCCTGTTATATCTTCAAGACCTTATTGTTACAGGATAACAATAAGGAGTATGGTTGGTAAAAAGTGTCGGAGAAGGTACTTCTGCCTCAGGTAATGCAGCATATATCGATACAGGAGGATGAGTTCCTTTGAAAGGAAAAGTAACTTCCGCATGTAGTCTGATGAAATTATGTACGAGAATACAATTACAACACAAATCTTTCAATACTTTAACAGAAACATCTTCATACAATTCTTTCCCAGAGATATAGTGAGGAGACATGTTCCCTTAATTTTTGATGATAAAGTAGTAGACGCCATTGTTACTTTACTATTCTTTTTAGATATCGGGCATCCTCTTCACCTTGTTATTTCTTCTTGGATGAAGTTGTTTGTATTCCCAGTATCAATTAAAGCAGAAATAGGATAATTGTTATGAGAATTCTATTATAGGCGATTTTAGACCATTTGTGTCTTTAGTAGTAGTGGCAAGTATTCATGCTGAAGTGATGTGTTGCTGGGATTTGCATACCCGAGGGTAATTATCTTTTTTACTGCATTTCTTGTAAACAGCGTTCCTAGCCCGGCAATTTTGACGATTTTGACGCGTATTGTCACAGAAATTTTTAAATTTCTGAAGTTACGGCAATTTTAGGTTCTTCTAGTTCATATATTATTCCTTGTCTTTTTGAGGGAAGATGAGCATTTACTATCAGGGTTAGATTGAGCATAGGTATATATGGCTGTCTTTGGGTCATATCTAAAGGTAAAGCTTGTTCATAAGTAGAAGTTAGACTGAGTGAAGAATTTTCTAATAGTCTTAATCGGTCTACATCTAAAGATCATGGGAATGGTGGAAGGTGCATCATTCAGCCTGAGAGATACAACATAGACTCAAATTCATTTATGGACTGAGTGTGATACCTATTTTTACTCTTCATTGTAGCCGTTAAGATGACAGGCTATTTTACTGACGTTTTGAAATCGGTGCTGTTATTTTTATAGAATTTCTTTGGTTTTATAAATTAGTGTTGAAACAAATGTGATTTTAGTAGATGAAAATATATCCAAATCTTAGGAGTATATGCTACACGGGTTATTACATTTAATTAAGGTTTGTCTGGCTTTAAGGGGAGGCGGCTATCCCGTCTACGTACCCTTAATACGTGTATTGTAGAAAAAACTCTATGAAATATTGGGCTGTATGTATTTATAAAGTAAAAAATTAATTGGGATTTTATTTTATTTTTGATATCTGTTTAAGATTGTTTTTATGTTAACGCACCACACATGAATTATAATTATATCTTGATAGGTTGAGTGCTTTTCTTGGAATAATAAGTTCCGCTATTGACCAAATACCAACAAAAAAAATTATATATATAATGTTACTACTTACTCGAACTCATTTACGAAAGACAAAATGAATTTTAAAGTCGACTGTTTGAGGAATTGGCTCAAACTAACAAACTATTTTGATATAGAAAAAGAAGAGTGTATACTTCAAATTATCTTTATAATTTGTCATATTGCGAAAAGAAGGCCAATAATTATTAATCCATCAAAAAATAATTAATTAAATACGTAAGTACGTGTTAATGACTTCGAGGATTTATTAACAAAATATGACAACTATTATTTGAAACCTTTCATGTATTCAACAATCAAGATTTCAGAATAAATAAATTCTTTGTTTACAAGTGTTGAATTAAGACTATAAAACTTAGCATCACGAGTGGATTGCTGTCTGCATATAATACTTAGCTAAATCAACTACACAAACTGCTTCTTTTATTGAACTCAAATCAATATATATCAACCGGATATATAGATATATTTACATATAAAATAATGTCTAATAAGTAATCATTTTATAATTCAACCGAAATTGACCGTAGACTCATTATTTTCTCAAATTTTCCCTTCTTTATTAATAAAACAATTCATTTATTTTCTATTTAATGAATTTGAAGTATACAGTTTTTACGTTGTACGCACAGGACACTTTTCACGTGAGTAGCGTAAGGAATGTATGAACAAATGCTTTTGACAGTTCTATGTGTATTTATGTATAAGAAAGTTATTTGACTTTGTACATTTAAGCGTGACGGAGGCGCCATACATTTGGCAAACGGAAACAAAATACGAAGATAATTCATTTATCCTAGTACTAAATACATACAACTACAATTTCAAGTATCCATGCTGTTCGAATTATAAATATTAGATGATGCCAGTGTACACAAGGCACAAATGATACAATATATTAATGCTTCATGAAATATACATAAATACAAATTAAATGACAACTATAATTATTCTTTAAAATATAAGTAAATATATAGATATGTTTATATAATTATAATGATACTCTTCAAACAAAATAATTAGTCCTTTAAAAAAAAGATGATCTAAAGAAAACATCCACTGAAAGTACAAACTAATTATGCTCTAATTCCTTGGTAAGGAAGACATTGATGAGTTCATTCGCTGTTGCTGTCTAGTCGTAAGAGCAAATCCTGAACTTCCTGAGGATGCCCTTCCATTCTTAAATATAACAGACCCTGATGGCCTAGGAGGCAAAGCAGGACCCGCGTTATTTGATCCCTTAATCCACTCCTTTCTTTTCCTCCGATAAAAGAGTATAAAACCGGCAGTGAGAAGTACATTAAAGACTAGGATTACAAAGATAGCAACTATGACTGTGCTTTGGGAACTACAAAGGTACTCAGCCTCTTCTGTATTCACCTCTATAAAAGAATTAATTCAATATTTCTGAATAAAATATGGCATTATGATTTAGTGACCTGATACTGAAGAGGAAGATGACGGATAATACTGACTATTTGAGTCTCTTTGACTCTCTCCAGGAAACTCTGGAAATACACCACCTCCATGACGACTCGGAAGAAATGGTTTATGTAGAACATTTTCTCCTACTGTTAAACGAAGGCCAAGATCAATGTGTTCTGGAAGTAAATCTTCCTTAGTCTTTCTTTTTTTCGATTCTTGAACATTAGAACTATCGTTCGCAAATGAGTTGGAAGTTCTTGGCTGTACTGAGTGTCCTTCAGCCTCATCTGTGATTGGGAAAAATGAACGCTCCTCTTTATTGTTTTCATCCTGAGTTGATCGCTTACGTCTTTTACCAAATGACTCTGATCCACCAGAGCAAGGCATCTATAATATATTTAAATAATTACATATCAAATCAGCATTTCCAAAAAAAAAAAAAAAAAATCATACGGGTTTGCATAGGTCCTGACAAAATTGAACTGTAGCAATAAAATTAACAATTGGAGTAGAAGGAAATCGAAAGGCCTTAAAGTTGGCATATAAAGCTCGAGTGCCCCCTTCTAGTTCTAATGCTGGAAAAATTATTTCATTGATCGGACATCCGTCCTCATCTATGAGGTTCATTAGTTCCCCATTATCCGTTTTTGCTTCTAGTTTTCTGGCGAATAGCCCAAATGCCGAATCTCGATCAATTTCAATACGCAACTGTAAATTTTCTCCAAGACCAACCATGGAAGCAGTTTCTCCATTACGACGAATAACTCGCATTCGTACACCAGGTGTGGGTGCAGTATTTGTAACTATATTCGTTCCAGTTGGTTGAAAAGGGACTGTAACGGAGATCCCTCCTCCAGATTCCAATCGACCTCCCACGCCTGCAGTAGGTCGAAAAGAAACAGTTTGATCCTCTGCTGTAAATGCACATTCAACTCGGACAGTTTTATCAGTATCTTGCATGATAACAGGATTCTCTTGTATGACAACGTGATTAACATATCTACCTGGATTCTAAAAACCAGAAAGTTGTCTGATGAATATCCTGAATAATTGAAAAGACAAATACCTGTTGTACAGTTCCACATTGAGAGCTGATTGGTATCTTAAGTATCATCTCTGATTGACCAGTTCCAAGTTCAAAACATGCCTGTGGATTCCCTGTAGCGTATATCCTTCCATTAAACTCAGCACCAAATGCTAAATTGACCAACATATCACTGGGTGTGCATTCTACTTTTACTGAAATAAGGAATGGCAAGGCATACATAGTGAGTTGATACATGATTAATTATGATAAATTATATAATGCGAATAAAATTAATTTTCATTTGAATAGAAAGAAAACACTTACACTACATTTCTTTTCAAATATCTAAAGTGATATAAGGTATAAATATATACAAAATAACGTGATTATATCATTATTTGAAATTTCATATAGTTAAACTTAAATTAGAGGGTGAATAGAAGATATGAAAGAAAGTGAAGCAGTCACCAAAGGAGATTTTGGCTAATTCATGCAAAATATTAATTAGGTTGGTTTTTTTTTTTAAATCCAGACAAGTTTATCTGAACGGAAATGATGGCAGTGCCTTAGGAAATATCCTTTGGAGTAACCACGTTTGACTTTCTTTCTCACCGTCTTTTTTAACATGGTTTTTTGTACCATTGTTGCATCCGCCACGCTCGCTGAACGTAAAATCTCTGTCCTGATGTAGCCCGGAGGGAAGGGATACAGAGTCATCAGAGGATAGAAAACACTCTTTACGAAAGCTATTAAAGTTAAAAGATCGGCAATTGTAGTTGTCTTGTATACTACATTGTGACCGGCATTCTTCGATATCTGATACACGGGAAATATAAGTATCCGTAAAAGGAAGGTACATTCCAGTATTATCAACATATTCACAGTTTGATGGGACTAAAAATAACATTTTCATATACTTTCTTAATATCATCGTTCAATCCAATAAGCTTACTTTTAGAGCATTCATTTTCATAGTAGTCGACACCTCTTTCAGCAGGCCGAAATTCAGAAGGAGATGAACGCCGTGTTTCTTCCGTCATTCTGCACATACGAGTATTTCTATTATATGTCATAGATCTGCAAGCAAAGGATGATATGTCCAAACATAAGTTTCGACAGTCTGATATACTTTCGACGTCTTGAACTTCTTTATTCGGTGAACCAATGAATTCATATTGAGGGATCTTGGTAAATGCCCAACTTTTTCTACAATTTCGATCTATTGAATGAAATATATCAGTTAAACAAATAATTCAATATTTCAAATAACTAATAAGGAAAACACTTACTAACACATATTTTCTCGAAATAAGTCACTCCAGTGGCTGCAACAGGTTCAGTCCCATCCACTGTGGCAGAGTTTCCTAAACCATAACAGGACTGCCTTCCTCCTCTTTCATTTCTTAGAGTAGCAGCAAGGCAAAGTCTACCACGACTTTGACACTCTCTAAGACATTGAACAATGATTCCAATATCAACAGAAGTCGAAAACTCTTCTTCAGGTCCTCGATCATAAGTAAAGTCCATAACTTTTTCAAAAGAAGTACTGAGACCAGCTGAACGGCAGTTTTCTGGATTAGGGTTACTCTTTGAATTTGATGTAGTTGAACCAAAGGCACCTCCACTAGTTACAAAAGTATTATCAGGATTACTTCCAACTTCTATTGGTCGACGATTTTCATTCATCAATGGCCTTGTAAACCCTTCAGAACAGTCTAATTCGGAAAAAAGGGCCCCATTACTTAATTGAAATGCGTTGTCCCCTCCAGAAGATGCACCATTATCTCCACTAAGGAGGCACTGGGGTCGACCAGGTCGACTCTACAATGACAATATTTGTAAAATTCATAGTAATTTTATTAATAAATACGTACTTCACTGAGAAAAGTATATGAACGACAATAAAAAGAACGTTCACTCGAGCATGCTTCCCGACATGAAGCATCGCTAAACACTTTAACAACCTTGTCAGTATAAATTAAGTACCTATCTTTAGTTTGAGGACCATAGTCACAGCCTCCTACAAATAATAAAAAAATGATTTATAATAAAAATTAAACGAAATCATTATCTAAATCACGGAAGAAGTACACTTCCCGACTCACTCAACCTTTTGTTAGAAAAAATATGATTAAAAATGTTTTATATTTACGTCGTTTTATGGCTTCGCATTGATTTTCAAGATAGTCAACTCCTTGTCTAGATTGCAGACTCTGATCAATTTCGAATCTATCGACATTTAATAGGAAGCAATCTCTTCTCACGTGATCATAATTAGCAGATTTACACACAAATGAACTTTCGCTTAGACATAGATCCTCACATTCATTTTTAGAAACATCTCTTTGAATTTTTTTAGGATCCACTTTTAGCTCTTTGTTAACAAATCGTTCATAAGTCCATAATAATCCACAACCTGAACCTATAAAAGTAAATTAAGAGTTCAATAAACTCAATAAAATTATTAAAAAAAAACTTTCCTCTTAAACATGTGGTTTCGAAATATGAAACTCCGCTAGATGTTCTCAAATTGAATAAATTATTCAAAGAATTAGCTGTCAATGATTGACATTCATTTCGGTTGTAGTCCATATTGAAGCCTTTACAATCCGCATCCTCGTCACAACGAGAGGCACATTGCTCTATAATACCTCCATCTCTTTCAGAGTAGAGCCTCGTGGGATTTCCTCTGATAAGTTCATATCCTGTTGTTTTTTCATAAGTTAATCTACCAAACGAACAAGACCTCTCTAAAAAGGAATCAATGCATCAAAAACCATTAACTAAATATTTGATTCGAAAAAAGTGCAGTGTACCTTCACTTTTACCTTTTCGTTTATTCATAGCTCCAGTTGCTGATGTAGGCCTACGATTTCTATCAAAGTCCATATCAAATCGAGTAGTTTGTATTTCTTCACTTCCTGACGGGAATGAATCGATTTGATTGTCTCTATGACTCAAACCTTCTTTACATTTTCTTTGGAAGTAGTCTGTTCCTGGTCGAGTTTGTAGAGCTCCTTCAGATGCTGAAACTAAAGCATAACCAGAATAAATATTCGTTCTTCTAAAAGTTCATATATAAGCATAATTGTTTTTATATCTTTTACATACTTATGTCATCTCCTGATATAAAACATTGACTGGCAGACGAATAGAACGCAAATGATCTGCAAATAATTTTTTCATTGAAGGAACATTGTACTTCACATGCAACTTCGTCTTTAATATTACGAACAACTTCGTCGAGATAGCGGGGATATGCATTTTCAATTTTCATATAAGGACAGGTTATCTGATCTATAATGAGACAATGAGCATAAATGATCTAAAGTAACCTCTTTAAATATTGCCCTACTTGGTTCAATACAGTTGTTCTCAAGATAATTCGAATATTTTGAAGTGTTCTTGTACTCCGTTCCGAGCATTCGTCTATCATATCGACTCAGAGTACACTTTAGTGTTATTGAGTCATAATTTGCACTTCTGCATATAAACTCTCGTTCTCTTAAACAAAGTTCTTCACAACCTCTACGTAATGAAATATTTTCATAAATTTGATCAGGATCTACATCCAGCATCTTTCCTGGTACCCTCTCAAAGGCCCAAACTTTATTTTGACATCTATTTCTTACATCAAAGCCTTTGAGACAAATTTTTTCAAAGTAGTTTGTACCATCCCTTGGAGCAAGAGAATCCCCTCTTATTTGAGTATTACGGTCGAGTTTGAAGCATCTTTGACCACTATAATCCAAAGAAAAGGAGGGGCAATCCGAGTCTAAACCGGTACAGAGTTCGGAACATTTTTCTGTAATTCCAGGGGTTGAAGTATCTGGAAATAGTGGCTCCTCTTTGGCAGTTCGTAAAAAATGACCTGTGGTTTTTTCATATGTGAATATTCCCCCCTCACATGTACCTATAAAATAGTAAAGTTGTATTTCCTTAGCAAGTGTATCGAAAAAATGACTCAAACTATACATTGGCAATGACATTACACAAGTGCTTTTTTATAAAAGCGGATGAATAATAATTAAAGTAGATGAAAGAGCCATAGCAGCAGTCTAATGGATCAAAGATGTAGGCCTCTCAAATGCTTGAGTATGTAAAACACTTACTTTTAGAGCAAATTTTTTCTTTATAAACAGATCCAGGATCAACAGGCTTGGGAATCCCTGGAAGAGTTCCAGAATCATCTCCACTTAAATAACATCGGTCGTTTTTCTGAGAAAAGCTTCTACACTGAAACGCACGCGCGTCATCACAGAATCTTTGACAATCAGATACGGTTCGAGAGAATAAAACGTCATCCATGGATATGACAGCAAACCCATTATTGGCACTTGAGTAGGAACAGTCCGTGAGAGCTGCAAAAATTAATAAAGAAGCTAATTAATTATAATAGCCAGAAAGGAGACAAATAAAAAAACAATGCAGGAGATCCAAACGTGAAATATCTTACGCTTTGCACATTGATTTTCTATGTAGTCAATCCCTTGAGTTCCTCCTACTTGAAAAGCATCTTTTTGAGTGCGTCTGTCCTCTCGGCTCAGGACGCATCTTTGACTTGCACCTTCATACTCGGCAGAGCGACAAAGGAATTTTTGGTTCAGAAGGCAAAGGCGGGCGCATTCACTCTTGGACTCCACTCCAGTTTCTATTTTGTCATCAAAACCCTTCAAGGAACTGTCCAATATCCGTTCGAAAGTCCAGCCCCTCTCCGCGTTGCAAATCCCATCAAATTCCTCTTTTCGGACTGGGAAATAAATAGAAAGGAATGGGATTACAAGTCATGGTATTTAACACGTTAAGACTTAAGAATCTCTTCTCTCACCTCCACGGAGACAAATCTTCTCATAATAGTTAATAGCCGTTGCAGGTTGGAGCTGTCTTCTTCCCTTTAAAGTGGAGTCTCTGTCGTAGCTCGTGCATCGACTACTCTTATAATCTGCTCAAAAAGATAGACTAGATGCGGATTTTATGTCAAGGACCTCAACTTACCCACTGAGAAGGCCTTACAAGAAGAGGATTGCTTGCAAATATTGATACAATCCCTCGTGACTGAAGTATCAGGCTGCGATAAGAGACCTCTCGTCTTGCAAGAAAAATTGGGACAATTCATCTTCCTTCCTGACGTCTTTTCGTAAGTTTCTATTCCTCCAAAGCATTGTGCATTTGTTGTTGCTATTAATGAATTGAGGATTATTCCAACTATACAATGAAGCCAGGTGTTTCGACGTCTCTGAAAAAGAAGAGAAATGAAAAGGTAAATTAATTTATTATTAAAGTATTTTACATGTGAATCAGAATATTTTATGGTTGTAGAACTTTATCCATTAATGATCTTTAATCCCATTAGCTTCATTTCATATAGTAAATATATTTTTTATAAATTATAGCCACAAAAAAATAGTACCCCAAGGATCTCAGTCTCTAACAAAATCACAAAGCATAGGATTTGGACACGTCACTATACTTTAAACCAATCATTAACTCCAATCAATCCTATTCAATATTTTAACTGTCATTTGTGCCCGAGATCTTACTACGACCAAAAAACACTGCAGAATCATTTTGAGACTTCACACCCTCAATACAACTTTAAAGAAGAAGAATCCCTTATTCATAGGAGAAGGAATAAAAGAGAATTTCCCTGTAAATCTCAAAAGGAAAAGCTTTTAGAAAAATGCTACGTTTGTTTCAAAAGATTTGATCCAGATAAATTATTCGATCACAAGGTATCTGCTCACATTGATCCTCGATTTTATAGATATAAATGTGCAAAATGCAATTGTCGTTATTTTACTCAAAAAATGTATGCGGAACATCTCTGTAAAACAGAAGAAAATCTTTGAAATTCGAACTTGGTCTCCTATATTTTTATTCTTGTTAAATTGTTATAACTTTTAAAGCATTCTTCATTTAAATGTTATTGATACCAGAGTCCAAAATGTGTTTTAGTTCACTTGAAGACTCATTATTTTTCTATGATCCAATATTTTTATTTTTGAAAATTACTCAAATAATATATATATGTCCTTTCAAAGTTTAATAGTATGTCTGTGCTTGTATCAATATACTCGTATCTATGTACGTATGTACTAAAAGACATTAAAGACTGACTCATTGATAAGTGACGCCTCTAAAAATACCTACTATGAACATATTTGTAAAGGTCAGTTCTAGTTTTTCCTTATCACCAAAATTGTTCAACCCATCAACTATGTAAATAAGTACTATGAGACTTTTTGAACAAAGTTGTTGCTGACATAAAAATGCATTCGTAGATTCATATAAAAATCTGTTTTTTATGTCTTGCAGCCTACCAATTGTGTGATTACGAAACAACATTTTACTAGTTCCATAATAACCTTGTCAGCTGATTGGTTTACTATAAAATCTTGGTAGTTGATAAAAAAAGGCCTACACCATAATATAATGGAGCATGCCTATATTTTACTGGAGATATCCGTAAGTTGACGAAATATAACTTTAAAAAAATTGATTTTGAATATGTTAGTGATATTCAAATACAAAATAATTTTCACAAAGTTGTAGCTCGGTTCATAAAAAATAGTTGGATGAAAAAAACAAGAAAAATAACTAAATTTGGCAGATTAATTTACGATAGACGAAATGCATTTTTTTTTTTTTTTAAACAAGAATAATCTCTTTGATTGTTTGATTGTGACGCCATCTAATTTAGTAATCTACCTATGGTCTACATGAAATCTTTTTTTTCTCATACAAGAGCTCACTTTTCATAATACCACAAATGACATCATCCTATCACTACGTTTCCCTCACTACGTAAGTATCCTTTTCTTTCGTTTTGCAAAATTTACCTTGGAAATTAATCAAAAGGGTGAATTCCTGGAAGTTGTGTAGGATAATATTCAAGTATATCCAATACCTCTTGTGGTAATAAAAGTTACTGTATAGTCAACAATATTTAGAAAACTATCATTCAGATGATCTTCGTTTCGCACTTGGATTAAAGATATATGTCTTGGTCATTACTCATGAGTTATGAGTCATGACAATGTGAATGATACTTTTAGGGGTCGAATTCAATATATATCTTCTGAAAAAACTTAGCCTTACTAAATTACATAACTGTGTACAAAGTCACGTGATAAGCTACGTTATTTTTGTTTTCTTCAATTACTCATACCATTACTCCTCACATTTACTCTAAGTTAATTAATTATTATTATCATTTACTATTACTAGGGAGTAATTATTATCATATCAGTTTTTTTTTATTCTTACTTCTTTAGAGTTATTTGTACTGATAAATATAATATAATTTGCTATATTTTATGTATAATTTATGTATTTCTCATAAGAATATCAAAAATAGAGTTAAAAAATGATTTACCATCAGTTTATGCCTTTGTAAAACGTAATAATATGTATGTTTATAAATGGGCCTTTATATTCCATATAAAATAGAATAGAAAATTCACAAATAACCTAATAAATATATTAAAATATGTGATCTAATAACTTAGTTAAACAAAAATAACAGATATCATTTTGCAATTTAAAAGAATACATTCTAATATTAATTATACTCAAGGCTATCTTCTATTATATCATGTGTAATACCCACATATTCAGATCTTAAGAAGGGTTTATTCTAATTTAACCAATCAACGTTCATAATGTTGACCAGGAGAAAAGCAGCAGTAAAAAACAGTGTATATTTTTGTGTTTGTGAGATAACACTGTGTTCCAACCAGGGATTGGACCAAGTGCATGTACTGGAGTGTCCTTAAGTCCTATAATTTAGTAATTATACTTGTACTTAAGTATTTATGAAGCACTAACCTTTAAAAAGTAGTATTTATGAATACTTAAATTTTAAAGTACTTATAATGACTTCTGACGGAAAGTTATATAAAAAAAATGTTTTAAAAACATGAAATATTTTCATCAATGGTAATATTTATTTGTAAGCAATAAGTAAATATCTTCTTCATAGTACTTGCCATCAAATATAATGCAAATACTTGTAAATTACTTCAATACTTCAAATAATTATGCAAGTACTAGTATAATTACTTAAAATTCCTCCAATGTGGTACTTTCACTTGATTTAATTACCTTAAGATGCATTTGGTCCCATTTCGGGTTGCAACCTCGATTGTCAAAAGGGAAATGAAAAATTTGAAAGAGCATATGGCCTTTTGTATTTTTCTTGTTGCCAATTGTTAACTATTATTTAGAGATTAGTGATTTTAAAGATTGAATTGATAATCTTATCAAAATCAATGACTTGGTATGAAATTACAGGAGTTCATAAGAAGGTCCTTCCTTGATTTAAATCAATTAAAATAAAACTATTGAGCATACGTAATACCTATTTTATAGTCAGTTGTTATAAATCATACAAGAGTGAACTCATGAACACAGCTGAAAAGAAATAAAAAGATCATTGTTTATATCAAAAAGCAATGCGTGTATATAACGTGTACAACTCTGGGTTTGAAATACTTTATAGATACACTGTTGATATTTAATCAATAAAAACAAACCTAACTATTAAAAAAAAAAAATTAATGCCACTCTCTCATCATTAGATATGCTGTTGGAGTAATAAATAATTCAACAGGGGAAAAGTTGCTGACAAATTACCGCTTTTCTAGTGAAATCATTTTCTTTATATATTATAGACTATATAAATAAGATTCCTTGGGTAGATAATGAAATACAAAATATTCTAGAAAAACTCGAGATTTTAGGATATTAAATTCCTTTGTGCATTGTATACCAGTCCTTTGAGAAATTGTTTGAAAATACAAGCTTGGATATTGAACGGAAAAATGAATGGCGTTCACGCTTTCCGTTCATTTTTGAACGAATGAACGGCGTTCATTTGGTCGTTCATTTCTTATTGCTTCTATGGGGTCGTTACGTAACAATTAGTTTACAAAGATTATTATTTATTTTTTTTCATTATGGATACAATTATTGTTGTCTTGGGGGTCCCTAAAATAAAATTAATTTATGTTAAAAATTATGAACCTGATTTTGTGTGTACATTGATTACTTTCTATGAAATATCTCATATCACACCAATTGCAAATCACTTGACTATGGAATGGTCGTGTAGGAAATAGGTATTCTGGGTTAGGTAAGAGTGCAATTTTCTACATACCCATTCATTTTTTATTTTTTGCTAAATATTTTATTAAAATTGGAATATAATTTAAGACAGGGTAGTCAATGTAGTGTAAAGTCAAACACATTAATGGGAATACTTATAAATAATATGTAAGGTAGCATTTTTTGGTGCCCTGATGTGATTTATCTCAGATTTTGTATTTTGAGTGCTATGCTGTTAGGACCAAGGAGGGGTTTCGGTCTGGAAATCCGAAAGCGGTCTGAAACCGTTATGATTTTTAGAAGATTGAACTAATTTGATCATTTAAAAAGTTCAGTCTGAACTGGTCTCAAAAAAAAAAAAAAAAAAAAAAAAAATCGGTCTAGATCGATCTTATATAAAAAAATTAGTATTATGGAAATAAATGTTTTTCTTTAGTAGAAATTTAAGAGAAGTTTCTTTTTTTCAGCACTACAATATAATTAGATGATTATAAGAAAGAGCAATTCTAGATCCAAGGAATCAATAAGTTAATAAAATCATTAAGGATCTTTTATGTGAAATTCCCTTAAGAACATATCAATCAGTTGGCCAGGTAATAGATACAAATGACACAATACACTATCCAACCGAGATTTTTAATTCTACGTAGCTACCCAGAATACTTCCAAATAAGTTGTCATTAAAATTGGGTGTTCTAATAATTTTACTAAGAAATGTAGATGCTACCAAACTTCGCTATGATAAAGATAGTTTAAAAAAAAAAAGATAAAGTCTAATCTTTTAAAAGCAACCATAATTATGGGAAAACATAACTGGATAAATGTTTTTATCCATGCCTTCACCGTGTCAAACCGATTAATTAAAACTTCTATGAAACTTTAGTTTCCTGTGTTTTGAGTTTAATCATCTAGAAAAGTTGCATCGTAGAGATATAACTTTTATAGATGTTCTGAGTTACGTTATGAGCATTAGTAAGGTCTATGGGCAGACATATCGAGTTGTTGTATTGGATAAATATAAGATGAACAAGGGTAACAAAGACGTTGAAAAACTTTGAGTTATTATTAAACAAATAATTCTAAGCAATGCTGGGTACTCTGCTAGTTTTATAAATCAGTTAAAATTCGCACAACCTCTGCAGGGGAGGTCCTTTAGTTGAATCCATATGTAAGTGTCCTCTTAAAACATTGAATGGAATACATGAAAAATTTGATAAATTATCAACTGCTTTAAGTGGCCCCGACCCACCAGTTCAGAGTACTAGTACTTTTGAATTTCAGCGTTTCCTATGATTATATCACCGCGTGCACCTTTCTTCATTTAGTTTTCCTTTTTTCTGTTATACCATTACTAGTCATATGATTATAAAAGTAGCTGGTTTAACCAAAAAAAATCATGTAATAATTAAATTTCTGAGCAATAGGAGCTAATAATGGATCTATACAGCCAATCCAACACCTCTCGATCTATCTTGGACGACAGCGATAATTCTGTCTTAACTTCCTATCAAGAAGAAAGTACAATGGATTTATACCAGCGAATAGAGTCCCAAGAGTGTAAAATTCCCTGGCCACACCTTAAACACTACTTCGTGTTTATTTCTCTGACAAAAGTATCTAATAAGAAGGGGACTATTCCAATGTAAAATACTCTTGTATTCTGTACAAGCCGAGAACAAAATTAAGACTAATACTAGTTCAAGTGCAAACCTTGTCCGTCATGTGAAATTACAGCATTCAGAAATTATGGCGGAGTTCTTAAATCTTTTAGAGAATAATACAATGAAGAAAGTTAGGATCTTAAAATACTCAAGCAAAGACAATGCCCAACCTCTGTTCTTGGATATTTAAAAATGGAATTAATATCAATAAGTCGTCATTGGTTTCACAGTCCGACATAGACAAGGGAGTTGTGGAATTCATCGTGGAAACCGGACAGGCTTTTCAAACTGTATAACATCCAGCATTTATAAAGCTCATGAATATCATTAACCCTACTAAGGACGTCATGAGTAGGAAGGTACTCGTGGCCAAATTAGATAGGCAATTTCAAAAAAATGACCACCGCAATTAAGGAAGACTTAGTGAAAGCCGAACACATACCCACTAACTGCAATATCTGGAGGAGTGGACACAAAAATTATTCCTTGAAATCCTCAAAGAATGGGGATTCAATGTAAGACGATTGCTATGGTGACTGATAACGTCTCGAACTTTAAAAAAGCATTTCGTCTTACGGAAAACACACTTTGGACTATGAGCCTTCAAACTTTTCAGCTGAAGAATGAGAAGGAGCAGTGGAAGATGAAGACGAGGATAAGCTGGATGGTATATAACTTGACGACCTTTTTATCCTGAATCACAACACAGAAATAGCTTCGGGACTTCCAATGCATTTTAGGTATGTAATTCCAGAGATTCAAATAATATGAAACGCCGATATGTTAAAAAAAGAAACAGAAAATTAACTAGGACACCCTCACAACTCGAATAATGTTTGGGAGGAGAGCAGCTTAGCTGCTGCCATTATGTTTTATTAAATTAGATGAATGAGCATTGTGATGAAGGAAATACACACAAACTCCACTCCGTATCTTGCAAGGAATGACTTCTTTTTGGATGCTCAATTTGACTCCGACCCCAACAAGGACTTAGACTTATCACTTTGCGACAAATCCTCTGTATTAATATTCGTCTTTCACTCACTATTGATAATTTTATACTTATTGTTATCTCTTTAAGAATAAAAAAATAATGATGACAGCTTTGTTAAATAAAAAAATCTTTCCAGGTAGCAGTTACAAAAATTGTGCTATCTTCAAATTTCATAATTTTTTAAATCTCTAGCAAAAAATGTAATTGAAAAAAAGGAAAAAAAAAAAGAAAATAATTACAGTAATATGTTGGGTGACCAACCTTCCATGTTTACCCAGACATGTCCTCTTTTTAAATTATGTCCAGAGATCCGAGAGACTTTTAATAAAAATCAAGAAATATCCTGTTTTTACGTAAAAAGGGGACATGTTAGACCAAAAATGGACGATTGGTTTATTTAAAAAAAGATTAAAATCAATTTTCTTAAGTTAAAAATCTAAGATACTAAACAAGAATCAAAATTTAGCCTTAATTTGTACTAATTCCAAAATATTTACACTCTTTCCTCTAAAATATACCCTAATTTGGCCAAATCTCTTTTTTTCTATAATAAAAAAAGTGCATCCTTATTAATCAAATAAAGTTGTAATCCTGGGTATTTATAATAGCATCAATTTTTGCTTCTTTTAATACAAAAAAATGATCCATTTTGGACATTAGTGCATTTCATTATGTGACCATGTGAAAAAATTTTTTGAGTATTCAGTGGGTTAATATTATTTGGCTGAATTGAGGAAACATCTAATCTTTTGCAACAAGTCTTACTAATTGTCGTGAAAAATTATCATTGATTCAACTTAATAGTGATTTGGCGAGTAAAAAATAATATATTATTTTCATTCACTCAGATAGTAAAAAATTTCCTTGTATTGATAGATTAATAGCTTTGTTTCTATGGCTTTTCTTTATTACAATATTATGAATGCATAAAAAATATAAATTTTCTTTATTTTCATTCTTACTGCATACATAGACCTCAATAAATGCCATAGAAGGGACGTGTAATTAATAATTTATTAATAAATGCACTTGACTACAGAGAAACTCTATGGCTAATGCCTACTTTTTTATTACTCAAATAAAAGCTACACAAGCGTTCTCGTTTATACTTCAAAAATTATTACATCATAATTTTATGCGTGGTCGTAGAGATACTTTTTTGCCCTTTTAACAAAATAAACTTGGAGAATTCTGCAAAGGGAACAAAAAAAAGTTACATAGGTCATCATGACTCATGGGGGGTAATGAGAGAAAATTATAAAGTGACGTAATCTGTCAATTTTTAGACCATATTCCCATCCACAATCATCATAAATTGTACAAGTAGGAGTGTAGATAGTCCTAGGGCCATCTTTACGCCACAGTAACTATTGTGGTCACAGTTGTTCCAGACGTTCAATAGGCCTTTCACTTGATTGAACAAAGGAATTATAAATTAAAAAAACAAACAAAAGAGTTCCACTAAAATGAGCAAATGTCCTTCTAAAAAATAAGTTCATTATTAATATGGAAAGGATCTATAAAAAAACCTTCAATGGAATATATACACAATTTATCAAAAAAACAACCAAAAACCCCACTAAAAAAAGAAATGTGAAAGAGAAGCTTCTATTTATGAATAAATCCAAACTTCCCATAAGTATTAAAGTATCTAAATAACAAAATACCCCTCAAACTATTATTAAAGATCCAAATCCTTGAATCAGAATATACTTAATTATTCTTAATTCAGACTCTTTTCTAATCAGGGGTTGGGGGGGGGTAAGTAAAATACAAAGCTTTTTGTGAAGGGTTCTAATTTGTGAATTACAATGCAAGCCTTATATAAAATGATTTTTTTTTATTTTCAAAGTTTGATGCAAATTGATTAATGAATTGGTCTATGCATTTACGTAATACAAGGATAACTGTATTACCTAGCTACTGATCATTATTTATTCTTATGAAATAATTTTATATTAAGAAGGAGGAGGCCATGTTTTCATTGGGTTGTTTTAGGGTATTTTAATAAGAACTTTTTAAATTTATTTCCTTACATTTTTACATGAAGTAAAATGATAGGAAAGTCAAATTGTTTGTTTGGGTTACGATAATGAATATAGGTTTCCTTATTTAGATCCAGAGGGAGCTCCCAGAGCTTTAATTCCTCTGTTAGTTGTTATTGAATTTATTAGGGTGTTAATCCATCCTTTAACTCTTAATTTAATGTTTTGCATTATCTTATGGAAAAGCTTGGCCTGCTCAGCCATGTTATATCACTTTAAAATATATCAGTCACAACATTATTTGAATTTTCAGTGATGGAGGATTGCTTGCTAAATAACTTGCAAATAAACAATTATTTCACGGAATCCGCAGTACGAATGATAAAAAATGAGTTCAAAACATATGTTACCAAAAAATATTAGCAAAATTTCATGGATAAAGAAAAATATCACCTCAGCACAACAGGACTACCTAGATATATACAGAGAGGTTAATATTGGTTCCTAGATTCACTATAAAGTTATTTTGAATCTAGGGAGTTATAATTTAACTTATGGTTTATTTTATTATATGGGGCACCTTTGAATTTTGTGTGCTCAAGAGTAGGTAATTTTATGTAAATAACGTCATAGAATTAATTATTCCTTTAATATTAATATATTTAACACCTTTGAGGAACTTTTAATAGTTTTAATTCGAACAAATTATGCTTTTTTACATAAAATATTAGGATTTACTTCATTTTATTAATCAGTTTTAATTTAATGCTAATACTCTACTAAGTAGATAATATGTATTTTTTGAAAGACCTGCAATATACGAAGGAAATTGTGATGCATATACAAAATAAGTAGAAAATGAAAATAATTAAGATATAATTAGGTAATGTGTACAATATACAATACTAAATATTATAGAATAATGATCTTTGACTTTAGTTTGTAAATAAATTTATTCGAAACTCGTGAAATAAAATATGAGAAAATATTCTTCCTTTGCGACTTTTTCAAGGCTTGTACCTATGTATGTCTGTAGGTTTCTCATTTGCCGGGGAATTGTTGAAGAACAGTATCCCGGGAAGTGACAAGATCCCATTAGTAAATAAATTTGTATAATGAAAGTCCTTCTTTTCATATTTAAGGCTACTCATACCTACATATTAGAGTCTTGCTATTTTGTGAAGTTGAAATTGAATTAAAAATTATTATGGATAACAAGATGTGTTTAGGTGTTGGTAATGACCTCTTATTTTTTTTTTTCTGTGCCATCATACCCTATATCCGGTCAAAGTTCCAGTGTACCGGAAGTACTTCAAAATGAGGTAAAATTAAAAAAAAGAAATTTTTTTTATACAATTAAGGCATTTAAAAAAATTATTATTAATTTTTTTGACTTTTTATATAGTCGGGTTTGTAAGTTAAAATTAATTAAGTAACTAATATAGAATATATATTCTCAATCCCAGGTTATTTACTCTTATCATTACCACTAATTGTATGCAAGTTGTTTAATAGAGCAGTCGGGTCCCACTTTACCCGATCCAACCGACAACAAATCAGGTGCAATAGTAAGAGATGAACAAAATACATTTTTGGTGGAGCTGTGGGTAGTATAAATGTAAAATAGACAACCCGACTCATGGGCTAAAAGTTTATTTGCGTATGACTACAATATATGCAATTCTTTATTTTCTTTATTTAAGGTCTATTCAACGTTTAATCTTATGAATTACTACTGGCACTACCCGGGATTCCCTGGAGTAATAAGGCGTCGGCTCAAAGATAAATTTTTCTTTTGTAATAAAGAAAATGACTCCCTAAGAAATTCTGAGTGTATATGTAGGTTCACTGAAGTGCTTACGACCAATTTGACACGCATTTATTCTACCTTTTTATTATTCTTATGAAGTAACTCTTTATTTTAAAAAAATATATGAAGTAAAATGCAATATTAATATAAAGGGAGAAATCATGCGTGGTGAAGGATTGCGTAAGCACTTCAGTGAACCCACCTTTATTCTTCGTTTTTCATGAGCATATTCATACGTAACTCCTAAATACTTATATAAATTCACATGTGTTCTGCCTTCAACCATGAAAGAAAAATAATGAGAGTTTGAGAAAAAAAAATGAATATTTGGGATGACTGATTAGTACTTAAGAGCACTTATTAATAAAAACAAACAAAATGCAATATTTTCATACCAGCGTTGAAAAATATTTAATTCAAATCTTAATATATATTGAAAATGCGCAAGAATGATGATATGCATGCATAGGAGACCAACAACAAAAACAAACAAAAATGAATTGTAAACATGCACATACCTGCAATATTTTAATAATACGAATACATTACTATTTATTATATCAAAAATATTTATATGATTTACAACACGGAGCAATAAATACAGTTTCCCCTCAACACATGTTCGATTTTATATGCAAACGCCGCCAATATTTCATTAATACGACTACATTGTTATTTCATAGGTCAAAATATGTTTATAATATAAAAAATCAGGGGGACTATATACATTGTACTGGGTGACTCGTTTATATATATTCAGACATACAGAAAGACAAACTCTGCTTTATTACTATAGATATATAATTAAATAAAGCTTATATTATTAAACGATTTTATGCAAGATAACCAAGGAATATTCCGTAGGAGTAAAATCCCAAGAAATCTTGGGAAACTAGGTTCCCGGGAGAGAAACCCTAGTATGTATAACTAAATTATCATTATATGAATTTATTCATAAACCTACATATATGTATAATAAAGACCTAAAAATCTTGAAATCAGGGATTAAAAAAAATGGATATTAAAAATAAGTTTTATAATGTAATTAAACTTGTGGATATAAGGAAGCGATTCTTAACTGGGGATGCACTTAGATATTGTTAAGCGGCCATATGTTAAAAATCAACATATATAGGCATCGTGTTGTAAGGGTAAAGCTTTAAACCAAATAGCGAAACGCGCCTTTTAGCTTGAATAAGTTCATAGATGTATGTGTAGACTTGTAAAAAATACGAACGCGAGTCTTTTTGTAATTACAACATGAATAATCTTCTTCTTCTTTTTTTTTTTTTTTTGCAGAAGCTGTTAACATTATAGTTATATACTTGAAGAAAGAACATCGAAGTATAAAGTAGGTATTTCAAAAATCTATAGCTATTCAAAAAAAAAATATATATATATATATTTCAACTAAAAATTTTAAATAAAATATCAAAAAAATTTAGTATTTTGTTAATAGCTTTGGATTTTGGTAATTTTATATTTGTAAATTTTCTTTGTTTTAATTTAATCTTTTGTGAATAGCTACAAATTTTTGTATTTTTTTTGTAAAAATTCTCCCCACAAATATCATGCAGATACCCCTGCAAACCATATGTTTTTGTCCAGTGTATCTTGGAGTTTGGCTTAATTAAAAGTGGAAAAATAGATTATAAAATTCCATTTCTTAAAAAAATTCACATAATCTTTTGCTAATTTTTTAATGTACGGGTATTGGGATGTCTGAATTTAAATAAATTATTATAATTAATAAGAGTGTTTATATTGTCTATATCTTGGATTGTAAATTGTAAGTATTAAAATAATAACCTTGATAATCTGAAAGATGTTTTGAAAGAGAGCGTTTAGCTGTCACGACTTTTAGCTGCAAAAAGCTACGTTGCGAAATAAATAAACACTACTTCCCTCCCTACCTTGCAATTACTCCATTTTAAATCCTCAATTCTGCTCCAACTTTAAAAAGGATTTGCAATAAATTTTAAATAAATGTGCTTGAAAAATTAAAATTAAAAACTCAATGTATGTTACTTTTAGTAATGAAACGATTAATCGCGTATTTTTTCTGGAGTCAGAATTGGGATCGGCATCGTGAAAATAATGTTTAATTTGCAATTGCGATTCTTATTTATTATTAGTATTTGATTATTATGGCTTTCCTAAGTTATGAAAAAGAAAAAATATCCCCCCAAAAAAAAAATTAATGAAATTTTAACTTTGTGAAATAAAATTTTTGATAATATTTTAAATTTAATTTAATTTTTCAAGTTTTTTCCTAGAAATTTAATTTCCTGTGAATAACTATGTATTTTTCAAATTTTTCACGAAATAAAAATACAAAAAACAACTCCCCAAATAAAATCCTGTGGACGCACCTGATAGAAAAATTGTAGTTTTTAATTATTATTTAAGATATTAAAGAATCGGCATTGGGATTTTTTTTTTTTAATCGTCCCATCACTATTTACTTCACTAGCTCCTGTTACTATAGGTATGAATCATTTCCACTGTCTGTATTTGGAATACATAGAAGCTGAATTAACAAAAACACAATCAGGAATTTATAACTCTCTATCTCAGCAGAAAAAAGACTTGAATTTCTATGAAAATGAAATAATTGATGATGCAACAAAAGTTACAAACACAACATTTATTGCAAAAATATATTTCCAAGAAATAGTAAAATTACATATTTATTCTAATTATCCATTAGAAGCAATATCTTCTTTAAAAGTGGATGCCAATGTTTTAACTGTAAAAACAACCCGCTTTAAAACCAACCGGAAAAAAACCAAACAAATCATGATATTTATTGTCAGGAAGAGTGCATAGCCAGGGATTGTTTAAGCGTGAGCGGGGCTTAGGACAAAGATAATTATGTGGGACTCTTTTCTTTTTTGAGAATTGATTTTAAATAACATTTTTCAAATGACGTTATTTCATTATAAATTTTCTTTTGTCTAATAAAGAGTGAAGCCTGTTTCCCCAGTGTTACTATGAAACCGTTCTTGGGTCTAGTATTACTCAGTCAAAAGAAGGTGTGTTGTCATAAATATTTGATTAAAAAAATTGAAAATTTATAGAAACAATGACTTTTTTTTTGTTTTTTAAAATTTAAATTTTTAGAAAATATTTGAAAATAGTCGTTTTCTTTAGAAAATATTTGAAAATAGTCGTTTTCTTTAGAAAATATTTGAAAATAGTCGTTTTCTTTAGAAAATATTTGAAAATAGTCGTTTTCTTTAGAAAATATTTGAAAATAGTCGTTTTCTTTAGAAAATAAAGTATTGGTCTTTTTTTTAATTGCTGAGATTCAATTTATTTTGCTGTGACGTTATTAAAAAAAAGCAAACACGATCTATTTTTTTTTCTTCAAACAACCTATTTTTGTTATTTATTAATTAATCATTAATAATTTAGCTTATTTCTTATAATCAATCATGGGTCCAGGACAAATCCTCTCAATGCCTCCTAAAATTAACTTGGTGTGCGATCAAAATAATTTATATCTGATGCCTATGATTGGATGATATAATTTTTCGATGTTTTCAATTCACCTGCAATAACCTTTTGTCATTAGCCTCTCTTTTTCAAGGCAAAGCCATGTATATAATGGAATCAGGGTTATGATTATATAATCAAAAATGTGGGGGTGGCAGATTCGGATAACTGCTGTTTAGAGGAAAAGGGAAATGTGGCCTAAAATTGACTGTTGAAAAATCCCCCTTGAATCTTGCAATAAAGAACAAATTATTTTGCACCAAATTACAAAATCGTGATTTGTCGATAAAATATTGCCAATTTTTGTAATCAATTATGATAAATATAAAACAACGATAAATATTTTGAATTATCTTTTGTACAACTGTATTTTTCTTAAAATTCTATCCTCATTTTGTCAAAAAACCAGCTTGAAATCCAAAGTCTACTGATGACCATTTGTAAAATTGCTAACAAGGAAATTTTCATAAAAGTACAGAAAATAATGGTTGGGACATCCCGATACGACACTGCTATTGCAGTATTGATGTCTTCCAAATATAACTTGGATACGATGTGAGGAAGAATGATGCATAATAGTTTTTTTTTCTTAAATTGTGAAAACAATTATCTTTGATCGTCAACAAGACTATGAATAATATATAGAGTGGCAAAGGCTTACTTATCAGCTTTTGCAAGGTGATTTTATTATAAATATATTTTGCCTTTGATTTTCAAAGTTAACATAAGGCTATATCAAAAAGTTACCCTGCAAGAGCGATCAAAGGAACAGGAACCAGTTATTATCGAGATATTTGAAATTTGACAGGGGGTAACACCTCTAAAACGGTTAAGGATTTAGGGGCGTCCACAGGCAGGGATGGGGTCAATTGAAGGATTTTTTGTTTTTTTACAAGAAAATTTAATATTTGAAATTTAATTTTTATTCATAATTGTTTCCAAAAAATGTATTAACTATGACTAAGTATGGATTGTTTGAATTTTTCTTCAAAAAGTTTAATATTTGAATTTTTTTTTTGATGACCTGTTGATTTTTGAAAATAGCTATGAATTTTTGAAATTTTTTCGAAAGAAATTAATATTTGAAACTAATTTTCATTTTTTCCTAAAATAATACTATTTTTGTTTTTTTTCACAAAACAAAAACAAACCAATCCCCAAATATAATCCTGTGGACGCCCCTGAGATTGGATCCAGGTACACTAATACGAAATGTCCGAGGATATTTGGCCTCCTTGACATGAGTCCGATGGATTATTTTGTCTGGAGCTACCCTAAGTAAAAAGTCAATCTAGTTCCACAAATAATCAGGAAGTCACTCATCGACTCCATCCTCCTGGAATGCAAAAATTTAGATCAAGCTCTAGTTTCTAGAGCCTGCTTGTGGTTGCTAAAGTAGGTTACATTGAGTGAAATATATTCTCAATGAGTGCAACTGCTGCTGAGTTTTTGTTTTTTTAATTAATCTTAAAACTGGTCCATTTTACTTTAATTTAAAGTAAATCAATCAAAAGTGCCGGATTTTATTGTGATATCCTCTATATTCCATATCAATATCAATTGTATCCGTATAAAAAAAAGTTTCGTGAATTGGTTAACAAAATTTTACCATATCTGGTGTACGAGTAAACCATTATTCATTTTCTTCCCTCACTTTCAATAAGGCAATATTAATTTTTACCTAAAGAAATAATTAAGGCAATCACATTTACGAAATACACTCATGGCAAGCGTTTACACTTAAAGGTCGGAATATGATATGACGTATCATTCTTCAAATCAGAAAAACCTACACTGATACTTTAATGTGTGTATGTTATAATATAGGCATGATATTATGTTATTTTTTTTTATTTGACTCTTCCCCTGTCTTTAGTATACACTGTTTGAAGAGGGGGGAAAAACCCTCGACTGTAGGAGGAGACAAGGCAGATATAATTTGTATAAATTAATTTATCATGAATAATTATAATAGTTATTTGAGTAGAAGAGAGGTAGGAAAACGATAGAAAAAACTTTACAGAAATTCCCGTTTTTACTTCTATTCTCCTCTTCTTTTCTATAATATATTAGTTGAAAAGAATTTTCGAACAAAGGAAGAACACGCAAAAAAGAAAAGAAAAAATTTCCCCTTAGTTTTTCTGTAAAAAAAAAAATAAAAAAAAATGATGGTTTACGATTTTGAAATTTATGTTCGAGTGCAGTAATTGTGAATAGAATCAAAGTCCGGAAAAATGTAAGTCATGTTTTGCAAAATTTATCATTTAATAACTGCTAAATAAATCGCACATTTATTTTGTATTTTATTTATCGTCCTTAGCTACAAATTATATTTGATACTCGTTTAAATGTCTGATTTTTTAAATATTTGTTATAATTCTTTGTAAGGACTAGGTATTTTGGGTTCCAATGGCCTCTCTGGGATTTTTTAGATCTAAAATAAGAAGAGATTTCTTAGAATCATACTACTACACTCTTTCATTCTTAATTTGTTACATTTTTTTTTCTCATAATAAAAAAAAAGAAAAAGATAACTATTTAATTGTTATTTTAAGGCTTTATTCTATAAAATGAGCAAATCTTAACATAGTCACCATGTAGATAATCAGTAATTAATTTGACAAATTTGCAAACTAATCAGATTGTCTCTTAGTTAATTTATAGCAGAAAACGAAACAATAAACGTTGATATTCCCTTAATATACTAATTAAATCCGTTAGTTTTTCAACTTTTTTTGAATTTTGATTATTGCTAGTGAGGAAGAGTTGTGATGTGGTATGAAAATGACGCACGCAAAATACAAGGTCATCTTTAGTTCGCTCATTTTGATAAAATTTTTGAAAAAAGCAAAAACTCTTTAATTAGTAAATATAGATACGAAGAAGACGTTTTTAGTTGTTTAACATAAAATAATTTTGATACATATTTTTCTAACCTATAAAATATACTTATAAAGTGTTTTTTTTTTTTTTTGTAAATTATCCTATAAAAGTTAGAAAAGTTCGATAATCTTCGTGTACCCTGCCTCATTTCTTTACATTTTCATAAAGGAAAGATCAAAATTTTCTAATGATATTTTCTCTTTTTGCTCCATAATGCAGCTCCAAAAAAAAAATATAGGAATATTTTTATAGTTTAGAATAATGTTTATCATAATTAATAAATTCAAAGTAATGAAGAATGCTGTATTTTAACCTTTATTAACGAAAATAACTTTGTCTCCCTCAGACATTGAACGGGATCTGCTTACTAAAGATGACATCAAGGGGCAATGAAATTTTGCATACGGTTTTTTTTCATTAATGTATCACAATCATTTTCAATTATGGCTAATTCAAAAAATTGAACTAGCCCTAATTGAAATTGAAAAAAGTTGACCCCCAAAAAAAAAAAACCTCCCTAATAAATATAGATTAATGCACGTTCTACAAGTAAAAATTTAATTTATTATGTATTAATTAGTTATGCCACTCAGTTTAAATCCCAATTTTCTCCAGTTTTGTTATTAAATGGATATTCTAGATGTATCATCACGTCTGTAACCAATAGTGTACAAAAAAACCAAAAAAAAAACCACACAAAACATAATAAGTTTTTATTTTCTATAAAAAAATAGTTCATTATATTTTTCAATTTTAAAAAAAACCCGGGATGCTGTTCGTGGGACCAATCAAGAAATATTTATTTGTAAAGACAGAATTCAACTACATGACTTGTTGAGCTACGGGTAAACTACAATTATTGATATGTAAATAAGAATATTTCGAATGGATGAGATAATTATCCTTGACCTCGGCATGATGCAATAGTGTCTAATACTTAAATGTTTTTTATCAGACATGCAGTTATAAAAACACTAATCTAAGGGATAGCCTTGAGTCTATTTTTTTGTATATATATATATACAGTAATGATATTCAATTATTATTAGAGAAACAAACCAAAATAAGTTGTTTCTCTAACTTTTATTTTTGCGGTTGTATAATTGATTGATGGACTCTTGTTACATGATGACTTCATGTTCGTACACATTTATCAACGTCATATTGTATTGTAAGAAATATTTTTTGTAGAATTTCGAAAATGAAATACTAGATAAGTGAAGGAAGGTTATAACTTTTGTAGGGCCGAACTAGTTCAATTTAGAACGATATCAGAGTAAAATTCGGTCCACACACAAAAATCGGTCTTGATCTATCTAATATTATGTTAAAAGTGTATTTATCTCATAACAATACGTTGAAAAGAGATTGAACCAAAGCATAGTTTTTATAACTTCCTAAGGGATTGGGAAATCGATAAATTCTGAAATTACAGATCCTTGAATCTAAAGAAGTATAATACAAAAGATTAATAAATTGAAAAAGAAACGATAAAGAAAAATTAAGTTGTACCAAATTACTAAAAAAAAAAAAGGCTTAAAAAAAAATTGATCAAAATATAATTATATTGGTTTTAGAAAAGACACTCATCATTTTAAATTTTTTCTCAATAATTATGCACAATTTCAGAGCAGAAAAATTGTAAACCGAAGATAAAATTCGGTCTTAGACAACACTAATGAATATATTTATTAAAATTGTAAGAACAATTGCATCCAAAATGTTTGGCAAAAAGGAGAAATGAACGAAATTTATGAGCCTATTACTGGCTACATTGGAAAATCTTTAAAATATAGAAGTATAAAGTTATTAAGCACTTGTAAATTTTAAATTGGTATATTTTATCAGTTGTAAAACTTTTAATTCCTTTTCTTGGGAAAAAAGCTAATTAATGTAATATTAATACACTTTAATAAAAGCTAAAGATTTCCTATTAGTACAAGGATTATAGTGACCGAGAGAGAAAATACGAAAGATTTTTTGGTAAGGAGTAGTTTTTAAACATAAAAACTTATCGATTATTGAGTATATTTATTGTTATGGGAGTATACTATTTACCTTTCCCTCATTTTAAATAATAAATGGATGTGCCAAGATTAGTTTTGAAAATCTGCATGAAAAAAGTACCCGTCTAGGTGGTTACATTTAGGCACTTTCAAGCCAATAAATGAGCAAAAAATATTTTATGTAATAACTTAGGTAAGAATAATGAAGAAAAATATTCTCCAATTTCCTAATTCTTAAAATATTTCACGAAGGATTTAAAATATCATCATTTGAAAATGTTTACATACAGTACAATCAATGAATGAAATAAATAAATTGATTAAAATTATCGTCTAAAAATGATGATCAATTTATAATTTGTAATCGTGTAAATCTGTAGTGAAGGGCATTTTGTAGAGAGCGAGTGGAAGGCGGGAGTGAGACTAGGTATGATATTTTTGAATTAATAAGTAATTATTATTATTTATTATAATTGTTAGAATTTAATTTTTATTACATAATTTTTGAAGGAGAATATATAGGCCCATCTATGGTATTTAGATAGTAATGAAAATCCTGTATATTTTGGACATATTAAAAACAAAGAATCCAAAAATTTAGATTGTAACCATGACAATTTAATTTTTTTTTTAATAGCATTAGATCAGCTACAATCAACTGTGACAAGGGGGAAGAGAAAGAATTAAATAAACAATGACATTGGTAAGAATTACTCTGATGTCTCGAACCTCAATTCTACTCTGAGTCCAAGGAGTTACATTATAGCTCCCTAACAAATCTTCAATCTTACTCTCCAACTTTTTATGAGCCCACACAGGCTTTGAATATAATAGAAAAGGAAATTCACTACTCACGAGTTAATAATAATCACAAGAGCCAAGGAAAATAAAATTAATTCTTCATATTTCAAAAAAAACAAAAAAAACCGGGCCAGAGAAAATAAATTCATGATTGTCATCACTGTCTTTAGACGTCTGTAAAATATCACAGGCGCCAATGGGTTCTACAATTATTATAAAGGCCTGTAAGAGGCCTTTATTTAAGGCTGGCGACTGGGCTCCTTCCATCACTAGTCTAGATGGATCACTATGTCCTAGGATTATAGACAGATATAGCAAATGCCTCTACTTTTCGAAAACAGCAGATATACGAACAATGCATTAACTGTTCTTTATCATATTAATGGATCAACTTGATGAGGCAATCAATCAGAAAATACCTTACAACTAAGAGAAAAATCAATGAATCTGAAGGATTTAAGATTGCCAAAATCCCATCTCCCTCTTCTAAAATATTGATCAGTATTTGTTCGATTTAACATTTTCTTGTTTGTAGATCTTAAAATATACTCGAAGAAAAGGGATTTGGCTCTTATAATAATGTTTTATATACTATTTTATCTTTTGAGAGATATTGAAAATCATGGAAAATTATTGTTATTATTTACAAATTCCAATCTTACAATAAAAAAGAACAAACTAAAATAATGAATTGGTTAATCCCCAGACCTAATGACCCATTCTACTTATAGCCAAGAATTTTTTACGCATGAAAATCATGCAATAGTCTTTCTGTATTTATATATTGTATATTTTGTTCAAATGTATTCTATAAAATACGTTTTCAACTAGATTAGCAATTTAGGAATAATTCCCTTTCCACTTTGATTGCTCTTAATATTTCTAATATATGTATCTATGTAAACAGGGTTACCCCATAACCAAAACTAATACTTTGCAGGGAAGGTTGTAGCCTTACCATAGTTAAAAGCTTTATATGCAAATTGATGATTAAATTTAATTTATTCAAACATGACAAGGAATATGCATTTGTTATATGATTAGGTTAAAAATGACTGCAAATAATATTTTCCAGTACAAGATACCTCCACCGAAGATGTTTATATCCAAAAATACCTCACACGAGTAAATATTGCATAATATATAACTTTAGACCAAGAACCGCTGTTTGTAGAAATTTTAATAAATATGGAATGCTTCATAATAATGTTGCTTCAACTTAAACAATGATAGACCCGACTTGAGTCCATGATTTTTCAACTCGAGTTCAAATTTTATAAAAAAAACATAAAGTAAGGATTATAAATACAGATTTTATAAAACGCGATGCATTATATTAAAAAAGGTGTTGATTTGGTGATTCGATTTTTAAAATAAAAAAATCCCGAATGGACTTCATATTTTATTCAGCCAATCACTTAACCTATTATATATTAAGTTTTGCGTTTGATGGCGCTGTTTCTTATGAATCCCAATTTCCAATGAACTTTTCTTAATCTTTGAGACCTTGGATATATCCTAGTACACTTTTTTAAACAAATCCAACGATTTGACAGTTACAAAAAAATATTAGCTCATTTGTGCTCTGAAGGCAAAAAAAGTCGCCCAAAAATACATAAAAGAGGCTAAATAATGCCCCAAGAATACATTAAAATCTGCAAACACTGCAGATTTATTAAGTAACTCTTTCTCTTTCTGGTGACGTCATAAGTAATCATTGTATCGGTAAATATAATACATAAAAGGTAAAAAGAATGTTATAATTTAAATTTCTTTTCACATTGTTCCTTATTTATTAACGCTATATTTAGGTTTTTTCTATTAGTTTCTATCGTTAAAATCCTGTATCTGGGATTCTAATGATGTCATCGGTTATGCTAGTTGCTAGTTAATTTTCCGGTGGAACAGAACATCGTTGCTGACTAACTTTATAATGACAACATTGGGACTGATATGCAAGACTAAATTGAACTGGACCGAGACTGAACTAGACTGAAGTCTTCAGTCCTAAATAAGGAACAACACCAGCGGCGTCCGCAGGATTATATATATATATGTTTTTGTTGTTGTTGTTTTCTTTGGTGGGGGGCTGGGTTTTGGTATTTTTTGAAATTAAATTTCAAATACAAAATATTCGGAAAATAAAATTCTGATGTTAAATTTTGTAGAAAAAACCAACAGCTCTTTACAAGACGTTACACAAAAATTAACTTTCAAATATTTTTTTTTTTTTTCAATTTCAAAAATCCACAGCTATTCACAAAAAAATTAAATCTTTTTGAAAGAGATTTCCAAAAATCAACAGCTTTTAAAACAAAATTGAAAAACCAAATAAAATGGGGGATATGCTATATTCCCGCAAGCTCAGCCCCTGCGGACGCCCCTGGACACAACACATATATGATTAGTAACATATTTTTTCATCATTATTAATCTTGAGGTTGTTTCCATTACAGTTGAATTAAACTACATACATTTTCTAATTATTTTAACTAAATAATTATTTGCCATAGGTCTTTTGTGTCTTTTGATAAACTTTTCTCATTTTTTAATAATTTTAATAGTATTTGACCTTTAATTAGTTTATTTATTTCTTCTTGACATTTATAGCTTGTACAATCAATACATAGGTATAGATATGAACACCCAAGGTATGATGCTTCTGCTCTGAGTCATCAAAAAAGTATTTAAGGGGCACACTATATTAAATATACTATTCTTTTATTGAAATCTTTCATATGTGTACATTTATTTTCCTTTGGGTTAACTTTTATTGATCATTTTAGAATAATTCTTGAGGAACTTAAACTAATATTTTTTTTTCTTTTGTGACACTTTTTTTCAAATTTAGTAGATTTAATGTCGTCATTATATCTTTTAGTAAATTTAAATCCGAGTATTTTATTATTTTTAGTTGATTCAGTTTAGCACAGGCTTGGTTATTGAGTGTCGAATCAGAATCGTTCATGCTTTAAAGACACAAAAATATTTGCAATTTTTTTTTTGCCATCCATTTCTTTTCTTCTTTTTTATTATCCTCCAACGACATGTTTCACACCAGAACCAAAGCTAGAACCAAGTGGTGAAGGGAAAGTCACTTTATAATTATTTGTCCAAATTTAATTTTCATTGCTAGGGGTATCATGTATTACTCAACAAATAGCTACGCAACCTCCATGAATACACAAGGTAAATTCTGGAAAAAAAGTATATTCATAGACAAAAACTAACTAAATGACTTCCGTGAAGGTAGATCATATTGGCAATGTTAAGTTTTTTTATTCAAAACTAAGTTTTGACAAAAAAAGATTACGGGGTCTTGTTGTAAAGAAATGAACAAAAAAGTGTGTAAGGGGCATATCCTGGTTTAACACCATCTCTAAAAGGATCCACCATTTCGTTATCTTTAATGTATCTAACAACCGTTTTTCAAAAAAAAATAACAGAAAAAAGGGCTTCAAATCAATTGGTAGTTCGCCAATAATTATTTCTAAATATTGATTAGAAAAAAATAAAACACATAATACAGTTTAAATTTTTAAATTGGTGAAATAACTCAATGTTTCGTTCATAGATAAGAATATTGACCAACAATGTAACTCAATAGAGAGGTTGAGTGTTAAAACATAATTTATGACACATCTGTTTCTACACACAAATATGTTGTATATATGACTAATCGCAAACTTTTACATAAAAGGAGGTTCATATTTTTAAAGAACACTCCGAAAACATCTGGTACATATTTGTTGATATTTTTATTAAATAAAATGGACAAATTCCCTATAAATCTTGATGGCAATAAAAAAAAAAGATACATGTATTGAACACTTCTTCATGCATAAGAAATAAATTGTCCTTTAGTTTCACTATATATAATAGGTACAAAAAATCTCTGTAATGTTAAAATGGCTAGACATTTACAATTTTTTTTTTTTTTTTTGGATCAAAAGTTAAGGACGAGAAAAGTGTCCCTAAGATGTCATCTTTGCAAATGTAATAGTTAATTTATTGTGTAGATTGAAGCTTTAAAACAAAGTGGTTAAACGTGTCTGCTATTTTAAATAGATTCCTTATATAATTAATATATTCTTCAACAATCAAAATGTAGTTTTTTATTACATCATTGTATAATTTTTTGTCATTATCCATCATACTATATGTAATTTTTCTCCCCTTCGCAGATTATGCCATGTGCATTTAGTTCGAGGTGAGAATTCATGTTTAGTTATGATTAGAGTTCAGTAGTTTGTATTGAAAAAAAACTCGCAAATTAAAAAGGAGAGCTTGACATTTATTATTACTGAATCAACATCCTTGTTAATATCAACTGCCTGTTATACGTATGATTTTGGTGGGGAAAAATAAATTACTGGTAAAAAGAGAAGAAGATTTAAAATAGTATTAGTGGAAGGGAAGGGAAGTATTGTAATTATGTTTAAATTCATATTTATTTATTTCATTTTGCATTTGTAAAACAATTTACACCAAAAACAGGCAATAATGCAAAAATACATCAAAGGGAGAAGTTAATACCACGATGACCGTGATACAACTAATGAACAATAAAAAGAAGAAAGAGCACACACAACAACCATTTTTACTTATCATTCTTTCATTACACAAATTTCAACTCTAGTTATAACTACAGATGACATGTTTGTAATGAAAAAACTATGTTTATAAATTAGAAAAGGAAAAAAAGGGTTGTTGCGTGTGCTCTTTCATCCCTTTTGTTTATTATTGTGATGTTAACTTCTCCCTCTGAAATAAGCATTATTGCCTATCTTTGCTGTAAATTGTTTTAAAAATTCCTAATTTATTAAATATATATAAATTTAAATCTTATTATGATATTGCCCCAGGTTCTTAATTCAGGTGTACAATATGTCTCCTCGTGTGAGCGAAACATATGGTACACCTGAATTAAGGCTCTTGTTAATATCAGCTTCCTGTTTTAAGATTTTGGAGGGCAAAAATGAATTACTGCCATAAAAAGGAGAACCTTCTACATTTAAAATAACATTAGTGGAGGGAAAATATTATAATTATGTTTCAATTTTAAATATATTTATAATATTATGTATTTTAAAAACAGAGCCCACTCAACAACTATTGTTCTTTTTCTAATTTCTAAACTTAGTTGTTTATTACAAATATTGCATTTTACTTATACATAAGGATGGTCAAAACGACCAAAAAATTAACAGTTTTGCGATTAGAAAAGGAAAAACTGTAGGTGCTGTCGTTCTTTTTTAAAATAGTGAGGCCAACCTTTCTCTCTCTAATAATATTTTAAATGTAGAAGGTTTCCTTTTCTATAACAGTAATATATTTTTCCCTCAGAAATCATATAACGGCATCGGATGTTAACAAGAGTCTTATTTCAGTCAAGCTCCCACCTTTTCCTTGCTAGTTATACAGTAACATTAAAGTCTACTCGACAAAAAACGTATCTTGTACCCAATAATATTTGAAAAATATAGATATCGTTCTCTTCGTTTTGTCCCTTGGTTCATAAGGTCGAGCTCCACCACGCATATATGTAAATAAGAAGGTGTAATGATGTTATAATATATTTTTAATATATATTAGGATCTGATATTGGTACATAAAATAACGCTGGTGTAAATTTCTACCATAACTTTAATTTTACATTTTTTTACAATCATAGAATGGTACAAGGGCATTTACCCCCTCACAACCCCTCCTTGACAAACATACTCTTGATGATCTATCCCCGTGAGGTGTGTTTTTCCTTTTCTAATGGAAGAATAAATTAGAAAGAGTAACACCCTGCTACCGTAACAACCAGCCCTAGACAAACAACCTCTAGAGAACTTAACCACAGTAGTTATGTTTTTCTTTTTCTGTTAGAAAATTTCATTCTGCATAATGATAAGTATTAGGGGAGACAAATCTTGAGACGGATTCTTATCTGTACTTCTAACTCCGTCTTGTAAATGAATAGAGTAAATAAGAATGTGAGATGCTGTCAGTTTCATGGATTCCTCCAATACTTGATTCACAGTTAATTGTTTTCTTCGAATTCTAAATGTAGACAATGGGCCTAAAGATATCCGAGTACAAGGTGCTTTAATTCTTCTTATTAAAGTAAAGAAAAACTTTAAAAGGACGTGCTATTAATTACCTGGTGTTGTCTACTCTTATCTTTAACTTTAGACAAGTGATTTCCATCCTCATTTTTAATAAATAATGGTATTTGTAAAATTATCTATTTTTATTCAAAAGCAAAACATTTTTCTTATTTTTTTTCCAACTCAAATATAAAGTTACCTTTTTTAGGATTTTTTTTCCATCATTAGATATTTGATTCAAATTTGCCGACTGACATCACATTTTTTCAGACTCTATACCAATCCATGTGTTGGGAGTAGTGTCACAACACCCCGTGGTCCTGGCCCGGTGCACATCTATTGTATTAAATTAAATCTGACTTTCAAAGTGATTCAATCCTTAGAGTAATAGATTTTTGATAGACAATATAGGTTTAAATCCTTTAATTTGTCTGTCTCATGGTTGACTTCCATATACATAATTGACAATAGTTTAGCATTTCTTATATTTTTAATGAAAAAAGTCTGATTATTCTGATATAACTGGGTTATTCATACCTCCAGGACGTTCGATTTCTACAATTAAAATGCCAAATAAAAATGATCTATTAGAGCGGAAACAACTACATAAATAAAGGGGTAAGTTTTCTGAGCCTAGCTAACACCAGGGGTATGTACCACTTATATTTCCCGAATTTTCTGAAATCAGGAAATTATTTGTATGTCCTCAAGCTTCCTTATATTTAAGTATTAATATTGAATGAAATAGAATATATCACTCAACCTTTCATTCAGAAAGAAAAACATCCATGTTGATATAGTAGTTTGAAACTTACGTCATTGTATCAAATCTCTGAGAATAGTTGGTATTTGTATTAATAGCTGAAAAAGTTACTGGTATCTTATTCAACGTTTGAAACACAAATAATAATTTGATTCTTACTCTATAAATCACAAAACCTTTCATTATTATAAGTCTCTAAGTCAATCCAACTCTGAGTAATTGAGCCATAAACAAAAAGGGTCTCGTGAACAATTATTTTGGAGAATAATGAGTAGATTATGCACAGGTTACAAGTATGGGTGCATTGCATAGGATAAGTGTTCAGAATTACAAAGAGACTATCATTACTATTTTCAATAAATAAAAATGGTATCATTTTTAGGTGGGAAACTTTTCAGACTATGCTCTTATGCTTAATACTTATTTTATAAGCATGGAAATGTGATGTCCATAAGTAAAAGAATCATATTATGTAGTAATTGCCCTTCTCAGTGTATAGTACTATGTACATATTCAATATAAATTTAGGGATACAGGGTTATTCATGAGATTTAAAAGTGTTTAGTTAACTAATCAGACAATAGATCCATTAAATGATTGTGGAAAGAGTTTATTGTTGTACAGATATATTTTTCCAAAAGTTATATCCATGCTTCTTCGATAGTTTTACGGAGAAATACTAAACTCTGATATGAATAAACCTTTATTTTTGTCTGCTAAGCAAAATAACCGAGGGGTTGAGGCCTGGTAAAGAAAGAGCCCATTCTTTTTTACCCATTTCTAAAATTTTTGACAGTGTGAATTCAGGGGGCTCTGCAGGAGGTGGGCTGTAGCCACCGCCAAATAAGGATTTTTTTTTTTTTTTTTATTGGAAATTTCATTTCTCATTTGGGCAAATTTTGCAGCAAAGCAAAAATTTAAAATTTGAAATTTTTTGTGACTAGCTATGATTTTTTGTAGTTTTTTTTTTTCAAAAAAATTTATTATGTAAAATTTCATTTTAAAAATTTTTTTTAAGTAGCTATTGATTTTTGTAATTTAAAAAAAAAAAATAATAATAATAATTAAAAATTAATTTTTGAAATTTTTTCTCAAACTTAAATTTTATACAACATACTTTTCTGATACAACTTTAACCATACTTTCATTTTATTTTTTAAAGAAGCGCACACTCTATGCTTCATGCAAAACGGGTTCAATTAATATAGCTGCATTGTTAATCCTTTTATCAAAAATAACTGCATGAACTAATAACAAGCTTGGCATTATTGCATTGCTTTAAAAATATGTACAATATATAATTACTTAATATCGACTGTGTATTTTAATTTAATCCAAATAATTACTTTTTGTAGTGGTAGTAAGTCAGTTATTTTAAGTAGAGCAAAGATCATTTTTATTAATAATATCAATCTGAGATTTGGAGATCAACAACTTTGCCAAAAGAAATTTGAATTTATTTTGAATGGGGCATGTGCATTGTTTACTTATTAGTAGTTTGTTTAAATATAGCGACGCCATCTAGCGTTTATTAGTAGAGTTACTATACTTATCTGTTTATTACTAGAACTTAGTATATCTGCGCCATCTTTGCACAAATAGATATTTTTAAAAACTTGCTTATCTTCTATTGGTCTAGATGATAATAAAAATACATATTTTTCAGAATGAATATAAAGTATTTTTATTAGTAACTGAACATACAGATGTGTGCGTATGAAACGGAACACTCCATTATATTTTACTGCTTGAGGGCTTGACGAGGGGTTCTCTTGTAGACCTTAAGGCCAAGATCTTTCTTAAATAGCCGGTCCATGGTCCTTCTGCTGACGTTGAATTCCCTGGAGAGGCCGCTGACGGTGACCTTGTCTATTTGGTCCTTGATATACTTTTTCACGGCCGCAACCATTTCGTCCGACCTTCGAGGCCTTGACTTAGATCTTGTGGTCACCTCAGGAGTCCCTTTGGCTACGACGCTGTAAACGGTGGTGCGGCTGCAGTTAAGAACCTTGGCAATTTCAGTGGGAGTTTTTCACCGCGCGGAAAGTTCCAAAATTGCGACTTTACGTCTCTCCATATTATCGGCTGTTGTTTCACTTTTGCTATTTAGATTTTGCTGGAGTTTTGTTTATAACTAGTCAAGAAAATTTAAAGGAGTGTTCAGTTTTAGACGTGCACACCTGTACATGAACTGTTGGCCAAGCACGTTTTAAGTTTCCAAATCCCATTACTAAATATTACAATACCTCATGTTGCTACTTTTATTGTATGTAGAAAACTTTTCTCCAAAACAGGGAGAAAAACAGGAAAAAATTGCAAAAATTAGTAATGATGGGACGATGCTGAAAAAAAAATCCTGATGCCGATTTGATTCATATAAAAATATTCGATGGCAATTCCAATTCTTCAATATTTTAAATAATAGTTAAAAAATACCATTTCGCCATCAGGATTATATTTTAGGGGATGGGGGAGGAGGCTTGGTTTTTGGATTTAAAAAAATGTATATCCAAAAAGTGAAATTTTTTGGAAAAAAATTTGAAGAATTAAATCTCAATTATTAAAAGATATTTAATTTGAAGTGATCTTTTTTGCTGAACATCTGAAAATATTTATATTAGTCCACTCGTATTTCCATTGAATTCATATCTGTTTATGACATTGGGATATCTGTGATGTTTAGGAATTCGGATTCCGAATTCCACGAGGGACGACGGGAGGAAAATTCAAATGAAGAAAACTATTAGACTTATAACGGAATAGATTTCACTCCTTCCTTGGGAATGAGATACCAGAATCGAAACAATAAAGCAATCCATACACGATGAGTAGATAATTTTAATATTTCATATTGGGATCACTTAAAAAATACAAAATGAAACAAAAATCCTTAGAGATATTTTTATATTGATCATTTTTTTTAAATTAAACACTATTTTTCTATAATATAAGCTATGATATTCATCATCACTTTGATTATGAATAAGTTGTATGGGTCTAAAGAAAAGTGTCGGTTTTCATCATTTTTCAGCCTAAAAATGGAAATATATCGGGTTTAGAAGAAGATAAAGAATCATTAAAAAACACTTTTACATAACTTCTTACTTTTAATTCGGGGATTGTTTTGAGGGAAAAAATGACCCTGAACGATAATGGTCCCGAATTACTATAATCAAAGATATTTCAGAATTCAAATGACAGAGAAAAACGGAGATTTGTATTAGATTCGGCACTCAAAAATAAATTTCTTTTTTTTACTCGAGTTAATTTTTTTTTAAATGAGTGTTCCCTTGTTTAATTTAATCAATATAAGAACCAATGACTGAGTATGTAATGAAACGAGTTCTAAACAAAGGTCCTTGATTTATGTATACTGGGCCGTGCAAAATTATTTACCGATAATGTAAATATATTTTTTAAGAGGTTTTATGGCAACCAATCTGATTGTTTTGTATTTTTACCGTTAAAATAAACAAAAATCCTTCCTGTGAGAGCGTAACAACTTCCACACGTGAGACCATGTCCAATCAGGAAACAAAGAAGATCGAAATTGCAGCCCTCCTCCGATCGGGAGTGCCTCATAACAAGATTAAGGAACAGGTTGGGGCCTCGTTGAAGACAATTTACAACGTTTCCAAGCACTTGGAGGCTGGGGTTGATCTCAAGCATTCCAGCCTGGGGCTGGCAAGAAGCCCACTGTCTCAACAAGGCAAGTAAAGGCAGTGTTCAAGAGGACTCCCAACAGGTCCATTGTCGACATGGCCAGAAAGATGGGAACGTCGAGATCAACTGTTTCAAGGGCATTGACAAGGGCTGGAGGAAAGTCCCTGAGGCGTACTGAACGCCCTCTGCTAACTGAATGTCAGTGAGAAGTCAGACTTGAGCGTGCCAGAAAATCTTGAATGATATCAAGAGCTCATCTGGAAGCATCATCATTTTTTCAGATGAGAAAACTTTTACGGCCGATCTTGTTTTCAACAGGCAAAATTACCGTGTTGTGAGCTTTGGAGATCCAACGGGAAGGCCATGAAGCCGGTATGTTTCCCCACTGGCTCAGATTAACAACGTAGGATTATGTGAAGATTCTGGCGTCCAAGGTCCTTCCGTGGATCAAATCCATAGTCGGCAACTCTCCTTGGGGTTTTCAACAAGATGCAACAAGATGGAGCACCCGCCCACGCTTCCAAGAAAGCTCAGGAGTGGCTCAAGGACAACATGAACTTTTGGACAAGGACCCCCTCAGAGCCCAGATCTGAACCCACTAGACTTATCTATCTAGGGGCATGTGGAGACCAAGTCCTGCAATAAACGACACAAGAACATAAATGCCTTAAAGGCTGCTGTCAACAAGGCCTGGGCCTCCATGGACGCTGATTACATCCAGCAAGTCTGTGGCAGCTTCAGACTTCGCCTGACTAGTGTCATTGAGTCAAATGGTGGCTACATTGATTAAATTTGATCACAAACTATTTTATTATTCTAAAAATGAATGAATAAATTGTTTCTCAAGTCATTCAAATGTCATTATTGTCCGCGATATGTTCTGAACAAAAATCGGTAAATAATTCTGCACGGCCCAGTATAAATATTCAACACGTATGTTATAATTTTTTGAGTTCATGAAAAGTAGAGTCAGATGCTTTTAATCAACAATAGTTAACTCATGAAAACAACTAAACAAGGTAAACATAGAGGATCTTTGTTTATTTCATAAAGTTGATCATTTACCTTGAGCTTGTTGTCAGGGAGAATACTTAGGCTATGTGTGTGGGTTGACATCCCCATTGGAATTTTTGAGTTTGAGGAAATGGGATGTCTATCGGATTTTTTTTTTTTTGATTATTTATGGAATCACATAGAAAAAAATTAAAAATTAGAATTGGCACTCAAGAGAGTGCATACCTCCGATTAAGGTCATTTTTCTTAAATTAAATATCGTTTTTTCTCTGTGTTGAAGTCAAAAATGTGTAATGTTGAATTTAAGGAAATATAATATCTGTTGTATTCAATGAACAAGGTGTGTTCAAAAAGTAGAGTCACTTTTCAAATTTCGCAGGAATGGTATATTTGGTATTTTCGATTTTTTTATGATAGTACACTCACCGTAAGCATGTTTTATTGTTTTAGCTATATAATATGTTTAGTTTGTTTGGGAGTGGCATAAAAGTTAGAAGTATTTTTTGTGTTCGAGGATTTTTTCAATTGAAAAATATGGATAAAAGAACTTCCATCGTATTTTGTGTAAAAAATGAAATTAAGTGCTCCAATACATTTGAAAAGTTGATAGTGTCCTACGATGAAACTGTTCTGAGTAATAAAAAAAGTTCACAGCTGGTGCAAACTCTTCTAGGATGGCTAGGAAGATGCCAATGACGAGCCTTGCTCTGGGCGCCCAGGCATGTTACAACAGATGAAACCCGTCGAATCACTATCAGAGAAGTTGTTGAGGATTTGATAGGTTGGCTCGTGTCATTATTTTTTTTAACGTTTTAGGGATGTGAGGAGTGTCAGCGAAGTTTGTTCCAGAACTGCTTAATTTTGACCTAAAGAATCCTTTTGATTTTTTTGGCCAAAAACAACACACAATCATGCCTCAGCCACCGTATTCACCGGTGTTGGCCCCATGTAACTTTTCCTTGTTCACAAAACTGAAAAGACCTATCAAAGGATGGAAATTTGCAACGATTGACAAGATAAAGACGGCATTGCTTGAAGAGCTCTAGCCTTTATTGAAAAGTGCTTATGACAGGATTGGAAAAAGCGTTAGCACAAGTGAGATGTATCTGAGAGGGATTACTTTGAGGGGATCAACATACAAATTAATGATTTTTCCTACAAATAAAAAGTTACCTTACTTTTTGAAGACAACTCCTATATGTGTGCCACTCTTTGTATGCCACAAAGAGATACCTTCTACTCTATATCCAAATTTTTTCAAAAGTGATGTTTGAGTATGCGTTTTTGACCTTCTGGTGTTACTTGGACCTTTCATCTTGACCTTGGATTTTTTTTAATGTAGCATCTTCACTAAACCTACATAATGACCCAAATTTGAGCTCTGTACTTCAATATGTACCAAAGTTATTGTCAATTATGTATATAGTTTTATCGTTTTGTACTACCTAGATATTCAACTCTCAAAATTTAGTGGCCTCTTATTTTGATCAAATATAATCTTCGTGCCAAGTAAGATCATAATGGATTTGTAACTTTTGCCGTAATCCTGTTTACCAACACATAATTAAAAAAAAAAAAAACAGAAAGAACCCAAAAAAGAGGATTGAAGTATTTGCAAAAACGTCATGAATTATAAAAAATACATTATTTTCTATGAACATTACTATTAAAGAAAGGTATTTTATTCGTTGAAAAGTCATGAAGTCAAATTGAAATGTGAGTCGGTGAAAAAAGTATTTAACTCCCCCCCTAGCACCGGCCATGCATTTTGTTGTAGGTAAATACTCTTTAGCAACAAACGTAGAGGAATTGTATCAGCCATGAAATCTATAGGAGAAAGTCATGCATTTAGGAAATGGGAAACGGTACTTTAATAATTATTTTAAATTGAATTTCTCCGTAATTTTGCAAGTTTCTATTCACATTTTTATTTATTTTTCCTTTAATTATATATAAAGCTCTATCAACAACTCTCCCTAACGATTGCTCAATCATGTTTATGATACTTTAATACATGTATGTATGTATATTAAACCATTTTGTGATTCACATTCCCGGCTGCTGACAATGAGAATTACACATTTTTATAAGAATGAAATGAAACAGAAAAATAAAATCATAAAATAACAAAGTAATATTATATATTTTATTTCATATCATTTCATTATTACTATCCTTTTTTAGAATATCTGAAGCATGAACATTACATATTACAATTGAGAATTCACATCCATATATAATGTATACAAAAATATATAATATTTATTTAATAAAAAGGTGAAATGAATATATCTTCTTTTTATATACCAATTTCTGTTCTTCCAGGGCATCTGCAGGGGTGGGCTGGAGCCCCCCAAGTTTTTACTTTTACTAGATAATTTAACATTTGAATTTAAATTTCCAAGAAATTTATTATTTTGAATTTTTATAACTAAAAATTTAATTTTTGGAGAGCAACTGTGGATTTTTTTAACTTTTTCCAAAGAATGTAATATTTGGAAAAAAAAAATTCAAAATTTGTAATATTATGTAATAATACTACCAAAAAATTTACTATTTGAAACCTAATTTTTCATTTTTTTTCCAAAAAGTTTAATTTTTGTAAACATCTTAAGATTTTGCAAAAAAAATTCCAAAGAAATATTTAAATACTTGAAATTTTTTGGGAAACGTCGTGAATTTTTGTGATTTTGTTCAAAAATGTATTTTTGAAAAAAATCAAGAAGTTACTGTAATTTTATTATTTTTTTCGAAACAATTTAACTTCTTGTGAATATCATTGATTTGTTTTTTCTTTGAATTTTTTTCTAAAAATAATACTCCAATCTTTTAATTTCTAAAACATCTTATGAAACAACGCAAAAATTACACTGTATTTTGCTGTCAGTAGTCAGCAGTTCATATTTTGCTGTCAACAGTTCAGGTTTTGCTTCCTTCCCCTAATCAGAGTGATTAAAAATGATTGGTTGAATTAGAATTACCTCATCCTATTGAACAAATGGGTTGAAGAGTCCCAGGCTTCACATTTTGATGGCGTTATATTCAAAATACAGCTTTCAAAATTTCATGACAACCTGTTGGTTAGTTTGTGAGTTATTTTGCTAATTGTAACGCTACTTTTGTTATTTCTAAATAATGGATCAAAATATTTCGTGTTTTAATTTGACTCTGATTCTTCATAGGAGAAAATACCTTTCAATCTAAGCAATGGCTTGAAAAAAAGTGTTATGAGGACTCCACTCCATAAGGCGAATAAAAAAATAATATTAATATAATTTTAAAAAAACAAAACAATTTTTAACGGAAAAAACCTGTTTTCTTTGTGAAGCCCGAACTTTTCAGCCAATGTGTTACTTTGTTAATAATTACAAAAATTATTAACTAATAATTTCATAGTTTTGCAGAAATTGGCTAACTGATTTTGGGCTATTTTTTCTGTTTCTTGTCGAAGGGAAAAATCACTAAATACATTTGAGGTATCGACGTGTCGTCCATTCATTTTTTAAAATAAAACAGCAACGATGTAATCGATTTAAAATCAAAATTCGTTTGGATAGAAGAAACTTTTTTCCTCGTGAAATGTCATTTTCGAAGTAAATCATTTGTCATCATTATGTAAATCATTTTTTCTGTAGAGTTCACCTTGTGATGAAAGAAATATGATTACTGTAGACAATTAAATTGGTCATGTGGCCTTTGCTTCGCCACTTGTTTTTATTTTTGATCCTAGCGTAAAAGATATCACTTTTTTAACTTCATTTTTTCCGTTTATCGTATCAATGTCTGTTATATATTGTAAAAATATTGTATATCCTGTTTCCCTCATTAGTCAAATGAAGTTGCACCGAAGGGGTTTAAGTAAACACTTTCGAATAAATGTTCATTTATTTGACCCAAGAAATGAAGTCAGTATACAGTTTATTAATTTCTTTTTGCTATTAGAGACCCAAAATTGAATCTATGGAAACTGAATTCAGATAATTAATACAGTACAACAAGTCTGCGGAGTAGAGATTTAAGTTTAAACTGTACATTTTAGGTATACATTTTCAAATTAAAACTCTATACGTAAAACAACTTTTGAATGTTCAATCAGGTTTTGAATATTATTCAATTTAATAGAAAAGGAAGTTCACTCCTCAGGAATTGAATAACGATGACAACAGCTCAGGATTAAAAGAAATTAACTTTTCAATTTACCAACTCCAGAAAAACCCGGCCGAGTTATAAAATATTCCCAAATAATTAATTATATAAATAATGGGTACATAGCACCGGATGATTTCTATGCAATTATCACACAACCTCTAATCTCATGAGAAGTATTCCCAACATATATGTACTTTTTTTTTTCTCTCTATTTGCACTCATGAGGATTTAGACAATTTTCACATCCCTAATAATAACAGTTCATAGTATAAAGAGCTCTCTCTTTTTTTTTCTTCTTCTCTTATTCCCCCCCTATCAGCTTCCTTCTCCTTTCTTCTTCTTTTACTCATTATTTTCATAGTTTTTCGTCCTCTTTCCCCCTTTTACTCAACGTATGAACCCCTTTTTCATTTTTTCTTTTACTATAATCAAGAGCTAAAAAAAATAGTTGTATTCGGTTACCCGAATTGTTAGTGTATATATTTTCTACACATTTTTACTGTCAAGGTTGATATATTTTAATTCTATGTAGTGACCTTCTTATTATTATACAGGCTTACATCAGATTTTTTAATGTTTGGAAAGTAATGTGTTGATTGTTTTAGGAGCATTGGTGTGTGACAATAAAACATTTTATTATTATACAGTATTACTTTGAAGGTAAAATATAATTATTTGTACTATTCTTTATAATTAATTATCCATTGTAGTTTTGAAAAAATATATTTTAATATAATTACAAAGACTTTTGAATATTTGTTAAATGTATTATAAAAGTGATTTGTAAATGCATAACCATGAAAATCATGTTTTTTCAGGGTCAAGGGTCCTCATATTTGAACTGACTCTTTAGTAAATATTTACGTTCATAAAAGTTCTTGTCTCACGTAGGAAAATTTTATAGAATAGATTCATAGTAGGGTCGGTTATAAGAAGAAATCAGGACATTTAAAAAAAAAACCCCAAAAATGGTGCTTATATTATATTGTATCAAAAATATAGTTTTATAAAATAATAATTACTTCAAGCCCCTCCCAAAATATTTTGATAGTGAACTGCCTCATCCACAGGGTTAGAAGAATACATATATATGCAGACTTGGGTAGTGAATGCAAATGTGAAGGCACTATTCAAATGAAGGGAATTTAAAAAAAAAAAAAAAAAAAAAAAAGCCTTATAATTATTTTCGTACATAATAGCGATAGTTCTTTATATGAAGTTTTGCATCTAATAGGTTAAAACTACGACCAAAGGGGGCTATGAGCAAAATAACTCTATCCATGTCCAATGATTTTTTAAATGTTTAACAATAAAATAAAATTTATGTTAATTCTGCAATTTTTTTTTATTAAATACAAACTTTTGAGGCCTCGCCCAAAAATATTTGTGTCTTGAACCGCAGTTGGTTCATATTCTTATACACTGGGGTTCAAAGAAGGGCTTATAAGATTTGGGAGGATGATGAGATGTGATGAAATCTTTTTTGATGATTTTCTTAGATCAAATAACCTCTATCATGCATTCTGCATGAGGATCAAATAAATGGAGTGAATGGTTAAAAAAAGGAACAGATGTGTCAACCTCATTTTTTATTCCATATCTTTCAAGAAGAAAAAAACAGAAAAAAAAGCTAAACTATAGGCGTGATTATTATTTTTTTTTTTAAGAAAATACATTTAACATCTAACTTTCTGACTGATATCCAATTTTTTCTTACTCAAATAATCTATGTATGAATAAATGTAGGATCGATTATAGGCATAGCCAGTCACTATAAGTAGAGTGGAGTAGTTTGTAATGAAAAAAAAAAAAAGCGCGAGGAAAATGCGATAGTTATGCAGAGGATCACCTGAACTAATACCCTTGTTAATATCAGTTGCCTTTTACATTATTTAGGGGGTAGAAAAGGAATTACCGCAATAGAGAGGAGAAACTTCTACATTTAAAATAGTATTAGAACAGGGAAAATTTTATAATTATAAAAATCTATATATATATTTATTTTATTATTAATTTTTAAATCAGTTTACCCCAAAAAGGCGAGAATACTTGCCTCAGTGGGATAAGTTAACGCCACGACGACTGATTAAATAATGAACAAAAAATAAGAAAGAGCACACGCAATAAACGTTTTTCTTTTTGTAATTTTTAAAGGTTTTGTTTATTACAAAGTACTCAACTATAATTATAGACAAATGATAAGAGAGTCGATCCAAAAATTCTTGTTGATAAATTTAATAAAGCTCAAATGTGTATTTTATATTACCAAAAGGTCATCAAAATATTATGTGGGAGAAGCTAAAATGACCACACGACCCTGTTTTCAGGGGACATTCCTCGTTTGGATAACCTGTCCCCAGTCAAAGGTGGGCCAAAAAATTCATGAAGGGGGTATGCGTCCATACTCAAAGACCACTTATTACAGGAGCTATTTAATGCACTAGACATTGTATGTCGTACAGACGCAACAGTGTCAACAGCATCTATTTAGAGGCTTCAAATATTTTTTTAGATAGATTCCCATGAGAAGACAATATTAACTATACGTTTTCATGTCGTGAAGGTGGTAACGATAGAAAATTTACAGTAAAAAGGCCGAGTGGTTAGTGAGTTCTCCCAGTTTTTTTATGACGCCATTTCTGTAATAAAAGCTGGTTAAAATAAATTAAAGTTACTGGTCCCTATTTTAAAATCACAAAATGGTAATATTTAATGATTTTTCACCACCACATACATTGAAAATGTACAGATTTTTATTTTAGAAATGTGGTCACCCTAGGAAGGGCCCAGCCTAAGATCTTGCCCAGGGTCAGCCCTGTATATATGTATGCTTATAGCACTTAAAGATGATTAAATTATTTTGTATGAAGGCCCTTACTTACTCGACAATCATAAAATGAAATTGTTATATATAATCATCATTTAATGTGTCCACAAGAGGGATTACAAAGTGATCATATTACAAGTTACATCTACTGTGTGTATGCTGAAATAATTCTCACAAATTGGAATAGACATGCATACACAATGTAGCCTGCGATGCCTTCCTTTTTTTAAAGCGTGATCCTCTTTAAAAACACATACATGACACAATGTGGGGATGCAATCAATTTAAATTAAGTTGTGTATGTACAATAAATGTATGAGTTACAATTTTGTACAATTTCTAAGTTGTACATAGATATTGTACTGAGCTACTTAGGATATGTTGAATCCACGAATTGAAACTGTATTAATACTTTTCATAAATATGTAATTTTAATGGATCAAAAAAAAAAATTGATGATATCAATTAATAGCGGTTGAAAACACTTAATGACATCAAAATAAGGCATTATCTGACGAACAAGTTAGAACTGATAGAAAATATTCAGTAACTTTGCCGTATAATATGTTGTTACCTTTATTGTATTTCGCAACCTTTCCTCCATAAAGAAATAAAAAAGTAAGGCCCAAAATCCGTTTGTAGTTGGCCAATTCTTCCCAACTGTGGAATGACTATTCAATCATTATTGTGAACTGTTCACTCCCTTTAGACCATCTAGCTGCTGATTGAGAGCTTGGTTAGGATGTTGGTGAACTAGAACCTCAAACTCCTTTCTTTTGTCTTCTAAAAATATTGCGTCAAAAAGTTCAAACCGATACAAAAAAAAAAAAAAAAAAAAAATGCCTCTGAAGCCTCTTCATTCAAGCCCAATGGATTTAAGGATACATAAAACAGAATATAAGGATGTCTTGAACTTCAGTAGTTTTTAAACTCTTATGTCTTTTTTAATTAGACCAACATGGCTTTGTCTACATTAGACGCAATTTCTGATTTACTTAGATATAAATAGATTGACGTAGCCCTACGGAAAACGTAAACGGGACAAATTATTCTTCTGAACTCAATGTGGGTGGGTTCGATTCCCGGTCGCAAGGTTATTTTGTTGTATATATGGAAGCATTTTCATTTGACATAAGTTTTGCTGAAGTCGGCCATTTTGGGTGCCTAAACACGAAGTTTTATAACAATGAAAACACCTTTTCATTAATATGAAGGAAAATGGTGAACTATTGGATCATGTCAAAATGGGACCAACAAATAAAAGGACTGAAGACTTTTTTTCTATCAAAACTGTCTCTTTCCCGAATTACCCAACCTTTTTGTTCCTAATCGATAAAAAAAGGTACTAATTTAGATATTTCATAGGGATTTTTAGTACATATTACTCTGATTAATTGAAATACCACTGATAATCATCTGCATCCAGTATTATTTAATGCAAGTGACTTAAAACTTATGTCTTTTTGGTTCTTCTAACTAATTCATAGCGTTTAATTAAGACGAATTGGAAAGGCGTCCATTTTATGTTTTTCTTGGGGGAACGTAATTTTTAAGAAAAATTTTAATTTAAGCTTGGGTAAGATGCAACTTTTCTAGATTATTAAATTGAAAACCCAGTATCTCCAGATGTTCCTTTCTTTTTAAAAGAATAGTTGATATTGTATTAAAAAAGGAGAAACCACATTCCATACCAATGCGGAATTTTTCAAAACTCGAATTATACCGAACTTAAAATTGGTTTTTAGTGTTTTAACACTCGATGCAGAACTCTAAAGAAAGAGGTGACAGACATATCAATAGAAAAAAAAATATCCAATTGAATACTTATAGGTTTTAAAGTGTCTACTTTCACCTTGAATATCTTTTATCTCGCTTCATTGTTAGAGAGGGGATTTTTGTAGACAAATATAACAGTTACATTCTTCTCACATTTTACTCATATGTCTCATCCTTAGTCACTTTTGGATCGAGGATATCTGAGTGAGTGAGCATATTTAAGATACATGTTTTTGATTCTATATTTTTTTTAACCGTTATGTCGACTCTTTCATTTGAATATCTTTATTACAAATTGTTCTCCAAAGTTTAATAATATTAGAACTTCAAAGGCTCTGCGCAACCTCAAAGCATTACTCACTTGACTTAAACTTTATATCTCTTCATTTTTTATCAAAGGGAACATTTTTGAACTATGTTCTTACAACATTTTGCCAAAAAAACATTTTCAAAACCACTCAAATAAACATATACGTAGGAATGCTTAAATATAGCTTTATCTCTAATTATGATGACAGTTTAATGAGATATTAAGATTTTGAGAAGTAATGGTATGCTTGAAGTGTTCTTATTAATCAATTATTAATATTCCTCGGTATATAGGTAAATATACATTTATACACCAATAAAAATATGTGGGTTACTTTATAATTTAACGAGCTCATTTTTAGCCCCCCATACCCCCCCAAAAAAAAAAAAATACAAAATGGGAAAGTGGGATTTTTACACAGTAAGACATTTTTGTTTCATGATGATAATCTAGAATAGATATCATTTTCTCGATTTGTATATTTTGCATTGTTAATATGTGGTAAGTTAACTTAAAATAAATCTTTGAAGGAAGAGTTTATTTTTTTACATTATCTTTTTATCCAATATTTCATAGGGATATTAAAGTCAATTATATGTTTTATTCATTTTTTTGGAAGATTAATTGAGATACGCAAGAATTTTAAGTATAGTTTGGAGCCTTTATTTGATATATATGAATTTATTTGGCCCTGTTATGGTCTTTCAAATTCTAGTTCTAATTATTACATATAATTTTTGCTATTTTAAGCAAAATTTGGGTGCCTCCAAAGGATTCATCAGAGAAGTAGGTTGATAGAAATCAACGATAATTTCTAGGAGAAAATGTTTGAATTAAATCATTTGAGATTTTTTATGTATTTACATATATCGGTTTGTTTCCTGTATGAATGACGTCCTTTATGAAGTTAATCTTTATTGTAAATTATATAAATGTATCACTTACAAAAAAAATAAGAGGTAATGAAGTATACATTTGAAAATGTATACCATGGTATCCCTCAAAGCTAATTCACCTTGTTAATTCAATTATTGCGTAGTTAGCTATGGTCAGAGCAATATTCAATTACACTCAATGCCCCTAGCAAACATAAGCTGTATTTGAACAAATATTCATCAGTTTACAGCTTTGGTGTATCTAAAATATAAACTGCTCCAATGTACTTCTGTAAGCAGTCGATTTGACAATTTTTGCTCCTTTTTGTTGCTTTGAATGCTGATTTTTGAACTCAAATCCTATCTTATTCAGCTTTGAACAATTTCACTTTTTTAAGTGAATAATAGACAGTTGGAGATAATGCCATAGAAGTGTTTTGTTGGAAAGGGTGAGAGATACAAGGAATATTGCATTGTGAGTCATGGGCGCCCATAAGATTTTGTTCTAGAAAATACATTTTATTTACTTCAATGACTTTTTTTATAAAGGGAAAATAAATTTTTTTTTCTTAATAACCTTTTTTTTTTCTAGAAAACAAATCTTGAAATTGATTTTGGGGTAATTTTTTTCCAATGAAGGGGTTTTTTAGAATTTTTCCATTCTATTGATTAGTCAGTCCTTCATTCCTGCCCATCTTTTTATTTTCTTCACTCCTAATTAGGATGGAAGAATATAAAAACAAACAAAATAATTAATGATGGCTAGAATATATAATAATAAGTTTCAGCCCCTCACCTCCTACTTTAAACTTTAGGTATCATGATTCTTTGAAAGAAGGCATGGGGAAACTTCAAATGCTGAAATGACGTAGCTGCTAATTACGTTATTTTAACTGTTTTAGTTACCATAAGAGACCGGTAAGAACCACTCCCATGACTGACAAATTGTATTAGGACTACAGTCTTTTTAGTTTTTTAAAGCAGTCTAACACTAATTGTGATATGTTTTATTAGAAATAAATACGAAAAGTTCCGTTGATTTTAATTAACTTAATTTTCTTGCAACAATGTGTCTACATAAAGTGTTTTCAAATCTTAAAACTATAAATAATTTTCATACTTTGATAGTAAAATATATTTTAGTAAATTATTCCCCCTAGAGTCACATCAAGAGTCTGTTCAAATACCTACACACCTGTGGATTTACTACATCTGAAAAGAGGGTCAATGAGAACGCTTAATTTCTGTTTCCTTTTTTGTGCAGCAGACTTTGTTAGATGAGTCAGATTCAAAGTGCATCACGTGTTAGCATTAAAGCTTACATTTGTATACGATACAGGTCCCATTTGCGCAAATAATCACTTTTTGTTTTTAATTAGACTCTAAAGACATAGACAAGTAAGTACTCAAGTTTAAATCTGCTTGCAATTTAATGCATAATATATATCTCTTTGAACTAAGGAACGTTTAGTAATGACCTTAGGGAAATATATGCAATCTTTCAGCCAATACATAAACTAATGGATATTTAAAGAGGCTTCTCTTTTTTATGAGTAATTAACTTCCGGCCATTTATTGAGATATCAAATATATGAGGACTATAGAGAAGAACAGAAACATTTGTATAATTATATATGTACATACATATTGTAACCGTTAAAATTATGGTTCAATTACTCTTCGTATTTTTTTCTCATTTGACACTTTCCCGACTTTTTAGTTTTTATACGTAAATATAAAACTAAGCTCAACATAGCGCTTATCAAATTGCATTACAAAAAATGGAGAACAATTTATAAGATTTCAGGCAATATGCAAATATACAGTCTAGGAGTGTAGATATGGGGCTGATTCGGTAAACTACTATCCTTAAAACATTCCTAAGTTAACAGCTGAAGGCAATACAACACTTTTATGAAAACCTTGTACCCTTTATATTTTTCGAGATCCTTTTTTAAGGAAATAACTAAAGTTTCTAGGTAGAATTTTGCCTACGCTCACACAACCCCATTTATAGATTTAAGTATATTCAAGAATGGATAAAACGTATAGAAAACCAAACATATGTTTGAATTAAGAGGCTAAGAATTGTGTTAATCTAGTATATAAATACAAATTTGAAAGTGGGAGTTTGAGATATCAAAAATGAATCTATTACAAAAAAAGCTAATATTTCATCATTTCTTTGATAGTATAAAATTAGAGATTTGATCATATTTAAAAATGTTTAGGGATCAATCCAACAGTTTTTTTACTCTATATAGCCATTCATTACATGCTATAGATAGCTATTTCTATTGTGGCCATTTTTAAGTGTTATAATTTTGACTCCAACTGTCTTAAATCTTGTGTTGTGAAAGTCTAAAAGTATACTTCAAACGTTTTTGGATAGTATTGCACTTGGCTGGTTTAATCGGGAATTATCGTGCATTGAGTATCGAGGTATCAAAGGAAGAAATTCGCCATATTTTACATTTTTACTACCAGAAAGGGAAAAACCCCTCGAAAGTGTCTGAGAAAATTGGAGAAGTATATGACGCCGATACTCTTACAGTTCATATTGTACATTAGTGGTTCAGGATTGGTAACAAGTTACCAAACAGAACGGGGCATACTTGGATTAAATCGGAGGATTGTAACACTTATTATAAACCATTACAAAAAAAACACCTTTTATATGCCCAAGTGAGGTCATTAACAATCTACTTAGGCTATCTTGGAGTATTTAATTACTTCCAAAACTGATAAGAATATTAAATACATTAATTCAAACTTAATTATTTACGAATAATTCATAATTATTAATTTTCATGAAATATAATGGGGTTTCATTGAGCAAATTCAATTGGTAAACCCATGTAGGTACTTAAATTTAATATTTCATATATGTTATTAATACCATACTATAGAAGGATCTACAATAGGGACGGAACTGATTTTATGTCATACGTTAAGGATTGATTCATTCCATGACCAACACATCGTCATATTTTTCTCTAAGACATCTAAAAACGAGTGCAAGTATAATTCTTTAAATCGCACGTAGTTCCATTGATTAAAATTACGTGTTGTTTATAAAAAAAACTTTAATTTTCAAATTTTAAATTTGCGGTAGTAAAATCAACTTGTTTTTGAGCTTATTGACGAAATGTTGCAAGATTGAATAAAAATCACATCACATTGTGTAAACCTAACCATACCCTGTATCCATTCTAGAAAATATACATTGATCTTAATATGTTAAATACTCTTAATACTCTTTCTAAAAGTACCCAAGGGATAGGACTCGTGTAGGTATGTTAGAGACATGAATGTAAATGACGCAGGAAATATTTATGTAAATACGAGAATATAATATCATAATATATATTGTATTTGCAGAAAGAACTAGCCTAATTAGATCTTTGAAAATGTATGCAAGTATGTATTTGAAATAATGTAGTAATCCCCCTTTTATGTATATACAAGTAAATTGTATATGCAATATGAACACTTAAACTTAGTCACATTTCTACTCGTATTAAATTGTATTCAAATAATATTGCTGAAGTATACATGAATATAATTGTGAAGCTTGGGATTTTTGTAAGAGTACGAGGAGAAAAGGGGAGCAAAACATGTGATATTACTAAATTAAGATCTTTGTTAATATCAGCTGCTTGTTATATGATTTTGGGGAGATACAAATGAGTTACTGGTATAAAGAGGAGAACCCCCTACATAAAAAAAATCTACTTGTGCATGGAAAATATTATAATGATCATTCAATAACTATATATTTATACATTTTTAAACTAATTTGCACCAAACATAGGCAATAATGCATACTTCAGAGGGGGAGAGTTAACTTTACAACGACCTATTAAATAATGAACCAAAAAGAAGAAAGAGCACCCGCAACAACCGTTTCCTCTTTTCTATACTTAATTTTTATTTTAAAAAAGTCCTTACTTACATTTAGGGATGTGTAAAAAATTCAAAAATGAGCGCCTATTGTTTTTCCTTTTCGAAACACAAAAATGTTATCGTTCTTTTTTATTTTTGTTCATTCTATAATAAATTGTAGTGTATTTAACATTTTTTTGTCGCTCTCTCTGAATGCTGAATCCTCCCTCCTCTCTTCTTTTGTTGTAGTTAATGCATAATAAAATAATAATAATATACCTTTATGTTGGAATATAGCTCTATTTAATTTTTTGAAATGAAGAAAGTTCACCTCTCTATAGCAGTAATATATTTTCTCCTCCAATATCAAATAACAAGCAGCTGATTTTAACAAGAATCTTAATTCAATCACGCTCTTACATTCTTATCGTGCTCAATGAAATCTCCATCCCTTTTTAAAGAGCAATATTCAAGTCTACTCGATCGTCAAAATTTGGATCATTTAGAAACAAGAGGCTTCATAAAGTCATAAAGTTGTATGTCTATTTTTTGTTATTGTATATTAGAATTATATTACTAGACTTTGCAACTCTTACAATAGGGCATGATCAAAACTAATATATATATATATATATCCAATCTCCATGAGAGTCTTATATTTCTATAGTTAGGGGTGTAATATTTTCATTCAGTGAACTGTATTACTTTGCCGCAAGATGGCACCACTCTCTGCAGCTTTGTTTATAAAATATAGGGATCACATATATAGAGAGATTATACTGAGTAATAGCAAGGGAAATCAAAGGGATCTCCAAATCCATCATGAAAATCATTAAAATTTTGAAGATACAAATAAAATTATATCCCCTACATAAATTCCGTTTAAAGCCTCCATTGAGCGGGAGTAGATGCCCATCTCTGATGGGTAGGTTATCAGAATGTGCCCGGCCTTCCCACTTCGTATAGAGGCTTCTGTTGAGACTATAGATTGACATTTTGAATTTTAAGGAACAAAAATATGTTTTTTCAATAGTTTATAAATTTTAAGGTGCTTAACCGTAGTCACGTTTGAGTTCTTCCTGATTTTGTTTATGTTGTTCACTATGATGAATTTTTGTCTACGTACACTTTATATTACGATAATGTACTGACAGCTGAGTTTTTTTGTAGAAATACTTGTCTGATTAAATATTCAAAGTAAATATTTCATTTTTATATGTGTGTGGTAACGCCGAGGATTCCTGTACTTAGTAATATGATCCGAATGATATTCAACGATACATTTAATTTTGATGCCCATTCTTTTATTATGCAGAAGAGTTTTGAGGTTCTCCCTTTACCGGAAGATTCAATTATTTTATTACTTTAAGTTTATTTCTGAGGTATTAGGTGTCTAAAAATGATTATTAAAAGTTTATGTTTTATCATAGAACTTTATAATACCGCTTTTTGATGGATTCCTCTCTGGAATTTTCAATGATTATAATTGATGGCTACTTGAAAAATACAGTGAATATAATGTTATATGTATCATATTTATGTTATTTGAAAGTGCTTTGCCAAACCTTGTCATTTAAAATTTCCCTCTAACTTTTCATATTTCAAATATCATGTTATGTTCATAACACACAATATCATTTGTTGTAATGGCATAACCCGATGGAATCCTTACTTATTTTTTTTATTTATTATTATATTGATTTTTTATAACGTTTTATGATCTAGTTTAAATGTTTATATCATAAAATAATTAAACTATTTTGTTTGATAATTGTTTTATGATTATTATTAAAAGGTTACTTTTTTTATACCCTGACATTATAGTTATTTTACAAATTTACTTGCGGGAGTATCCCGCATTTCTCAGAGTTATTAAGCGTCGATTAACTTTGTCTTAATAAAATAGATATGCACTCCTCTTTTCTTTTCTTTTTTTAATATGACGCTCAGAGCATGGAGTTCAAGATACGTGAAAGTCTATTGACGCCATTTTGTCTCCCTCCACCCCCTCCCTCTTGAGTCGTAGATCTTTCATCTCGTATATACATATACAGTTCTTAATTTTGATTTAGATCCACTTTTTTAGCTTTTAATTATTTTGAAATAAACATATTCAACGATTTCCGTGGTACTTTTGCTGAAATTTGTAGTTTTGCATTTAAAAAATGTTAAGCAATTATAATATGAGAGGGAAAAAATGCCGTTCTTATTCCAGGGCTCTAGAGTTCAATGGTTGTACTTTGCTACAAGGTCCTTTTTATTTTAGATATTAGACGCCGAGCATTAGCTACCCACACTTGTTTCATAAATAGATTGTGACTCATAATCTCTGGATATTATGTTTTTTTAAAGTTATATCGATCCCTAATAATGGACCTAAAAGGATGTCCCTGTTATCGGTACTTGGAAAAATCTCAATTTTTAAAGCGCTATCTATAATGCCTAACTTTTAGTAAAGTTAATGTATACTACCAGATCTTAGTTTAGTAATACTTCAACTACGAGAATAGTTTTAAATTTTTTTAATTTAGACCTAGTCAAAGTATCTGTTATTCTTTAAAAAATTGCTAAGTATTTATTGAGGATGACGTTATAAAACGACTTTTGCGTCCCTTTCGGACTCGTCCTTAAAATTTTGGATGAAACTGGCTGTAATTTTTTTTTTTTAAGAATACACCCTTACTAATATTTATTTCCAAATTACCTACAATTAACCGAATGATGAGCTTTTTCACGTCTATTTATGTGTAAAAACAATTTATACTCTAAATTTCCTTAGTATTAAAGAAATTTTTTTTGCAATATTCGCTCTTTGGCATACACTAAAAGTTACCTCAATAAATCATTGTATAATAACTTTCAAATAAATAATTTCTCATAATAAAATTACCCTAAAGAAGTTTTGATTGATGCACATATATGAAAATAAAACTTTTCACAATTTTTTATTATAACAATTTTGTTACAATATAATTGAACATTTCATTTGTTAAAATGTTTTATTTCAATTAAGTGTTTGTTGTTTCAAAATCTAACATTGCTTCTCCATATTTAAATAGAAAACTGAGTTATAGTCATTACATAATATTTTTTACGTATATTCATATAACACACATACATGCGAAAGAGAAGGGGAAAAATGATATTAAGAAATGCACAATAACTTGTTCAAGACAAATAAGTATTTGTTTATTTTTATGACAAATAATACAAAATCATTCGTATATTCTGTTCAATATATATGCACATTGTTTTTATATATAAGAATAATATTATGCCATTTTTTACGTCATGACGGAAAGACATATTGGATGCATTCTTAAATAAATTAGATCGGAAGTTTTATATATTGTCACTCAACCTTGATATTTTTTATATTGTCCGGTGCACTTTGCATACAGGGCGGCGATATTAAATGCGGAAAATTTAAGGATAATGTATGTAGACAATCAAAAGTACCGGCAAGGGGGGAGGGGCTTTATTTTTGGAATTTTTTTGAAAAAAAAATCCAAAAGTAATATTTTCTTAGAAATAAATTTAAAAATCTAGAGGAATTTGCAAAATATTAATTTTTTTTTAATTTTAAAAATCCCTTTTTTTAGAGATAATTAAATTTTTGGTAAAAAATTTTAATTATTCAATTTTATGGAAAAAAATTAAAAAATCCATATCTATTCTTAAAAAAATTAAATTTTTGCAAAATGTTTTTTTCCTTTTTGCTCTACTGCATAATTTACCAGAATATTGAATTTTTTTTAGTAAAAAGCAAAAATTCCTTAATTTGGATGGGGTTCCAGCCAACCGTCTTTGGACACCTCCTGATTATAATTTAATTTCCGAATTAATACAGCAATTAACAAATCTTTTGCTCTTACATATAGAGATCCTTCATAAATCAATCACTACAAGTTATTCTGATGTGAAATTTGTGATTAGCTATTTTAATAGTATATTTGATTCCTTTAGTACGGAATACATTAAAAAAAAAAATAATATTTTATATATGTATATATTTTTATATTTAATAGAATAGCAAAGATTTTGCTGTTTTAGGCAGGATAAACATTATACATATATAAATAAAAGATTTATGGCTGTTCTTTTTAAATTTAATATTTAGGTAAATATTACTTTTAAAAAATATTCCTTTTTGAATCAAACCATTTATAAATTACAATTCCCTTAATGTAGTCCTTTCCTTGTAAAAATTGATTTTTTTTGGTCTTTAATTAATTTTAAACAGATTATTTACTAATTTTAGTACCAGAATATGCTTCGTTTGGATTTAAATGTGATGCTTTTATGATTAATAACCTTCATTTTTGTTGGAATAGTGAGTTTTAATAGGACTCCAATAAATATTGAAAAAAAAAAAAAAACAATTGTTGAAGAGTTAGGATCAATTGATAGATAAAAAGAAGTTATAACTTTTCTCATGTTTGTTGTTCAAATATGAAAACAAAGATTTCCCCATCAAAATATCCTTCTTCCACAAAAATTTTGAAGCATTTTAGAAATTTCTTTTTTCAATTTTTTTTAACAATTTTAAATTATTATTTGAGTCCTTCCCTCTTTTTAGACAAATAGATGTATGTATCAGAAAACTCCTTGAGTTAGTTTGAAAATGTTATTTAATGGAATTTAAATTGGTTTTCATTGAAAATTGACATTCGACGTTTCAATACCAAAAAAAAATATATAGTCAGTTTTCCCTATATATAGAAGAAATTATACTTATACTACTAATCATGTTTTGTTCAAATAAAAATTTTAGAGTAGGAAAGTGGAGATGAATAAATATTGTTTTTAAAAATCTACTTTGTATAACGGTTGAGAATTGAGATATTTATTATAATTATTTCTTTTCAATGACTGAAAGATGTTGAAAATATACAAATCAAATGTTTTTATTTACTTTCTTAATGTATGAATATCTTATAGTCTAAGTATCTAAAAAGAACCGTCACAATATACTAAAGATGGTATTAAATTAATAACTTTTTTTAATTTGTATAATTATTTGGAAAATTTCATTTTATTTTAAAATATTATGATAAAAATTGGTTAATGAGATCAAGGTATATTGATTTTTCAATATTTTACAGTTAATGGTGATAGACAAGAGACAATATGGCGTCTAATATTGAGTTTGCTACTCCTGAAAATACCATGGATGAGTCCATTGGTAAGGGTAAGTAATTCAAAGTGCTTTAACACTATTTAAACAAATAAAAACAACACGATAAGTCCTTTGCAATATTGTTTTTTGGGGAATGATTATGCATGGACCAAATGCAATTTCATATTTGGGAATAATTGAAATTTTGACTTAAAATGTTTTTGTTATTGGAAAATGAGTGATTTTTAACTTTTTCAATGACTTTTAAAAAGTATATATAAGATAAAAAAGATTGTTTGAAAAATCGTATGCATATAAATTTAACAAATAAAAATTAATGTTTAACTAAAATATCTGTAATTTTCTGGATAATTTTTAATTATATGTATAATGGTCAATAATACTTTTTCCATTTTTTAATCAAGTAATGTTGCTTTAGAGAGGACAATTTAAGTGTTTGCAATTTCATTTTTGAAAATGGCTAAAATTTTGACTTGAAATGATTGAGTGAGATATATATTGTTATGTATTTTGTCAATGAATTAAAAAATAATAATCATATCTATACATTTTCTTTAAATGAATCAAATCCTTTTATTTCATGATTGCTCCAGAGAGGACACCAGAGGATGAACAGGAGCCCTCACTCGTCGAAGCACCACCAACCGAGAGGAAAAAGAAGAATCTAGGATATTATTTTCGATTAGCTATGGCCAAAACCCGTGTCATTAACTCTATACAACGGCAAAGAGAATCAAAAGACTCTGTCGAAGGGGATTTGGGTGAAGTAAGTCGTAAAACCAAGAAGTTGAGTCAAAAGTTTAACTCATCTCTGCAAATGCCACGTGGAATAAAATCTGATCAGGCAGAATGTTCGACTCGGAAGAAAAAAAAGTGTCAAGTAATCCTACAGGAGCAAGCTATGCAGTCCCCATCTCCCCTTCCCTTTTTGTAAGCTACGCACTCTTCCATTTTAACTCCAAAAGATTACAACAGAGAAAGAATTGAGTTAATTTATTAATATGATTTATTGTAAGATATATTCCCTTTAATAATTAATTGTTCTCAATGTTCTATTAATGATTCCAGAAACAATTTTGAGTGTTATTTCCATAATCATATATCTATTTATTTATAAATCCGTTTCTACCGTTCTTATATGGTCTTTTTCTTCATTGGGAACCTGAATGTTTACGTACTCTATATATAAATATCTCTTTATATTTAATTTAATAAATATTTGTAAATTTCTCTATTGACAAATTTTGAAAAATCATTTTTTAGCTCTAAATATTTTTCTAATAAAATTACAAATTTAAATTATTTAAACAACGTGATTCCTCCACTACTTTACTTTTATTGTAATCTTCCATAAAAAAAACCCAGAAAGAAACCCCAAAATCGGTTGATGGGTAGTTACTATGGAATTATTATTGAACAATTGTTAGGAATAATTGACAACTCAACAAGTGATAACTCTAATTCAACAACCAATCATTATTCATAATACTGAATAGAGAAAGATAAGACAAACATCGAAAGCTGACCACTAAAATTACTGTACACTTTTTTGTTAGGGTCTTAACACCATGTTACATTAAATGAATACTTAAGTATTTTGAATAAGCTCCTTACTGGATATTAAATGGTCTAAATTGTGCATAGAGTACAATACTTATTATCTCTGCTTATCAAGTCACTGCTATGCGATCAAGACGTTAAATTACAAAATATGTAAGAAAGTTCTAGAATGGATAAATACTACTTCAACCATACTTAATAATTTTTATTAATGTTATTGACTTCTTTATTTGATAAAAAAGTTCTTTTGTTTTTTCATAACTTTCTTTGTTTCAAAAGTTTCAAATTTCTTATATTTTCATCCTTTTATGCAGTGACATAATCAAATAGACACGTTAAACATTACTAAACCCTAGAGCAGGGGTTTAATTTTTTTTTTTTTAAATTATGTACTCCTCATGGAACAGATAAATAAACTTCTGCAAAATTAAAATAATCAAGAGTATAAAGATGAATGTTGACATTTTAAGTATCCAGTATTCCCCTTTAAGAGGCTCTGTTTTAAAGATACGAAAGCTCAGATAACACAAATATATACATAATAGAGCTTGTGTATATTTTATGAGTGTCAACACCGTTGGACATAATTATATACCAAAAACACAAATAAATTATTTGGAGCTTAAGAAGATATGAGGTTGATTTATAAATCAAAAAGTAGCTGGCGTCTCAAAAAACAGCTATATGAATTCAAAATCAAAAAAGTCAAAATATAAATCAATAAAAATTGCAGTTTCGTTTGTTTTTTTTCAGGTGCAAAAAAATGGATTTCCAATAGAATATTGGATTCGTAGAAAAAATAAAGTTGGTAAAAATTTGTTTGGTTTATCGTTTGCATATAAATTTGACAAGTAAAAATTGATGTTTAATTGTCATTTTCTGAATAAATGTTCAATTTTTTTTTTTTGCCTTTTTTTCATAAAATGTCAATTTTCAATTTTGAAGAGGAAATGCCACAAAACAATGTATTTTGCAAGTAAAATTATAGATCTAACATTTAAAAATAGAATTTTTAAATGTTAGATCTATAACTTTACTGCATATTTTTGCAATATATGTAATGATAAACCAGTTATCGAGGGTTATTTATTGGGCGACATCATTCTCCTTAACGTTTTTTGTCTTGCAAGTACAAAAAAAAAACAAAAAAAAACTTGGTAGGTTTGTGTTCCTCTTTCTATTTTTTTGAAGAATTAGTGCCAAACAGTTTTTTGTAATTTTATTCGCGAATTTCGATTTGGCATATTTTGACAAAAATAAAACATTGACTTGAAAGGAAGTCCATCTTTTATTTTTGTCGAAGGAAATTGCAAGAAACTGTTTTGCACTAATTTTGCAAAAAAAAAATGTTAATTGGCATTGTATAGAGGATTTGAAGTTAATAACACATTTTTTTTTAAATTCATTATAATACATTTGCTATATTATAATGCCTGTAAGAATACCCTAACGCTCGGCCGAGCAACGCCGGATAACCCTTTGCTAGAATTATTATAATTAAACATTTTGGAGTTTCATTATCAATTTCCAACTTTCTTCCATATTTTGTAATTCTACGTTTTGTCCTACAACCAGCCTTGATACTAATAGAAACCCCCTTGGGAAAAATACAGTAGGGCTTCAAATTACATGTAAACATTGATGTTTTCTTTCTAAGTAAGATTTGATCCTTTCTTAAAGTATATGTCATATATAGTAATGCCTTTCATTAGGAGCAACATTTGTGTCCGATATGTGATCATAGTTATTAATTTTCACAAAGTTTGTTTCTTACAAATATATTATATTGACTCCTACCTCGGGCTGTGAAGGATCAAAGCGTTAAGCCTAAAATGTGTTAAAAAGAATCGAAATATATATACTTTTTTAATACTTATTTGACAATTAAGTATAGAACTTAAATGTTTATTTTTAAAAACAATTTTAGATAAACAAACATCCTTTCAAGAGCTTTCTCAGTAATCATTTTTTCTTATAATAAAATGAAAATTGAACAAGGTTGTGTCCGGTTCAGGTTCAGCGGTTCTATCGGTCCAGTCTCAGTTCTTTCATTTCAATAGTTTCGGTCTCGGTTCAGCTTTATCGGTCTCGTTCATTTGTTATAAAGTCTCAGTTTGGTAACAGGCACTTAAAACAAGGGGAACCGGTAGAAAATTAGGTTCCAGGAATGATATTTGAAAAAAGCAGGGCTATAACTACCTTATACGCAGAGTGCGTACTGCCCCAAATTTTCTTCAGGGCCCCTAAAATCAAGGTTGCTTAATACAATGGTTTTCAAAGTGAGGTCCGTGTGGGTAGTCTATGGGGGTTGGGGGGGTTGGAGGAAGATGAAGAATTGAGGATTATTTTCAGTCTACACTTTCATAGTACACATGTTTCGTATAAAGGGGGCCTCAGCTAATAATGTATTTGTTAAGGGAGCTTTGGCGTAGTAAAGTTTGGGATACCCTGGCATAAGATATATAGTTATCATTTTTAGGGGCCTACTAGCCTAGTAGTGGACCTGGATCCACTTTTCCGTATCCATATGAAAGCCCTTAGCTATTTGGAATTCAGATACAACTGTATCACCCTGGCAACGTAAAAAAATCATAAGAAAACGTTGAAATTGCACTTAAGAAACTCATAAAATTGATTTGTTGATTTAAGCTGATTTATTTTTTACAATATATATATATTGTTTTTTCTTTATATATTCTATCCAGAAACAAAAGCACAAGAACCGAGACCGATAAGCAATTTATTGGTCTCGGTTCCAGTCTCGGTTCAAATTTGTCGGTTCCGGTTCTAAAACTGGAACAGCTAGACCAATGATGGCACAACCTTGCAATTGAAGTATTTTTGAATTGTGTACAGCGTGCACTTTATAGTCCTTTATATACATATTATACTATAAGAAGTATCCGACATTACTTTGGGTTATCAGGTATTGACAAACAGACAAATGTTGCTTTAAAAAAAGATAACTATATGATAAATCCTTAGTTTTACTCTTTGCTTTTCATGAGCATGCTCTCGCATAGTTATTGAATATTTGAATGCTGTTTTCTCAAGAATAAAATAATAATGATTATAGTTTGAGAAAATATAAATCATATTTGTTATGTTCCCAACACCAACAAAACTCACAATGTAAAAAAATGCTTAGAATTTACAAGCCTAATTATTAATACTCCGGTTTTATATTCTCTTTTAATATAAAGTGCTGATCTTTGGCTACACATGCTCATTGCTAAACGACATTTAAAGTAAAATATAATTTTTTTAAATATATGGTATAGTCCACTTTTCTTTTCTTTTTTAATGTAACACACTGAGCTATAGCTACACACGCTCGTTGTAAAGACAAATCCTCTTCCAGGAGCGTCCGCAGAGATATATGTATTTTTTTTGGGGGGAGGAAGGGCTTTCGGAAAAAATTTTAAAAATCCACCACTATATATAAAAAGTTACTCTGCTTTTAGAAAAGTATTTCTATAATATAATTTGGAATATAAAATTATTTGATAAAAAAATTTTATAAATCCCCAGCTATTTACAAAAAGTTAAATTTTGTAGGAGAAAATTTCAAAAGTTACAGGTATATTTAATAAATTAAATTTTTAGAAACATATTTTAAATGTTGAATTTCCAATACTAAATTTTTGAAAATTTTTTTAAAAATTAAATTTTATTGTGAAAAAAATTATAAATTTATTATTTAATCACAAAAAATTTTTTTTAGGAAAAAATAAAATCTTAAATTAAATGTCACCTTTTGAAAAAAAACATATAAAATTAAAAAAAATATATATATATATTAAATTTTTGGAAAAAAAAATCACATTTAAAATTATCTAGTATATCCTAAAATTCTTTATTGTCCCCCTGCAGACCCCCCTGTCTTCAGACAAACAAACTTCGTTTTATTTATAATGGTGATCCAAGTTATTTTTACAGCACTTTTAAAAACGCGTTGAGCAATGGCTCAAACATTACTTTTCTTTATTTTATTTTTACCAACATGAACCTTTTTGAGCTCATAGCAACATTTCGATATAAAACAATAAATTTAAATATCAGACTAATGTACATATAAAAGAAAGTTATCTTTTGTTCAAAAGGTATAACTTATAACCATTTTTTTTTATTCCTTTTTCCTCCCATCTTCTCTACACAAAAACTCCTTTCCCCTCCAGTAAAATAAATAATGTGTAACTTTCCCGTCTCTTTTAATGCAAATCCAAAATAATATGACGAGGATACAAATATAACAACCTAATATCCATGGTTTGGAAACATTCTTAATGGTATAAGAGAAAAAAAAGAAGCTTTTTTATGGGATATTCCTTAAAAATGAAGAGTAGAAAACAGTCAAGGGGTCTAATTCCTCGACTCCTTGACTCAAAATCAATTGAAAAACACGCAATAACACCAATTTGAATTATATTCCGCTCTACATACATAAGATATGTTTGTATGTTAAATTAATGTTGTGTCGACTTGACTTGATTGATATTGAGTCCAATTTTAAATTCGAAAAAATGGGAGTCAACTCCATATTTTAATTTTTTTAAATCAGCAAACCTCAGCACATCTCCTGAGTTTTGTGTCGTTGCTGTCGCTAGGTGATTTTCTAAATAATTACAATTTATTTTGAGGTCCTTCTTGTCTCTGACGAGACAGACTATAAAGACTAGCTTTGTTCGGTATCCAGGTACTATAGTGGTACCGGAATAATTACTTTTTTTATAAGGTTACTATATTAAACTGATATTAGAACATTATACGTTACCAATACGTTACAAAAAAATTATCCCCAATGAAGACACAACAACTCAAAAAGTCATCAAGTTTATGAGATAGACAAGTGTCACCGGAACTATAAAGGCTAAGGAGGCACTGATCCCTCACTTTTGGAAAATTTTAAAGTTATTATAATAAAAAATTTCCTCTTGTTTAAAAATGTCTTAATTTTTGCGGAAATAAAATCAATTTTCCTTTGTTTTAGAAAAAATGTTATTGACTCAAATTTATTCTCCTCTGAGAGATTTTTTCTGTTCTAAAAAAAAAATGATTATCTAATTTGGCATGTATAAAAGAAAAGAGTATTTTTTTTTTAAAATACGACCCCAAAAAAAAAAAAATGCAGACGCCGTTGAGGACGTCATCATTATATAATTTAACCCTTCCGACTTTAAAGTACATTCCGATGCTGGGCGATAGAGCCCACACCATATAAAAAAATTCTGCAGGTGTCCATATAAATGTATGTCAATTGCCCTTAAATAATTTTGTATTATAAATATTTTCAGTGGAAAAAGTATCAAAAGTACCAAACTACTTATAACTATAGCTCATTAGTGGTCATAAAGTAAAAAAAATAAAAATAATAATAATTCTGCAATGTTAAATGAAAAGCAGATAAGTATTACACAAAAAACATTCTTTCAGGAACACTTGACTTAATCTATTTGAGCTGACACTATGTTAAATATCATCAATGAAGTATGCACGATACGAATTCCACCCTACTTTAATTGAATTTAATTGAGTACATAATGCTCTATTTATAATTGATTTTAGGTCAAAAGCATGGTTAATATTTAATTATTGAAAAGCAAATACGGAAAGAAGTGTGGTCCATTTGTATTAATTATAATCTTAATTCAATAAGTAACTGGAGGATGTTTGAGTAGGCTTTAGAGCTAACTTATATTTCTATGAAGAGTAACTTTCTATTGTCACAAAGTTTTATGATGAGTGTGCGGGGAATAAATGCTGTTGATTCGGAGTAAATCCTTAACAAACAACTAAATAATGTTTATATTCAAAGCTTCTCAAACTTTTGCGCTTGACTGACTATTTGTGTCTCCTTCATCATTCTAAAAATGGGAATATCTAATACTACTTTTATTAGAGTCGGGTTTCGGTATGGGTAGACCAATTTGATCCAATTTTCATTAATATATTTCGAATTAGTTTGGTCCAATTTCAAAAAATCATTCAATACTGAAGCAAAAAAAATTTTGTCTGTCTCAACAATCTTTTTAAATCTACTCGAAAAAAAACTGGTGTTTGATGGGATTGAATTTTTTTTTGACTAGTTACGGAATAGAGTTCTTATACTAAAATGGTTTTAGTGTAAAGACTGTACTGAACTATATTGGTATTGTAACCAATACTTTCAGATCCACTCCACTCATACATCGATTTCTAACACTCTACCTCACTCCACTCCAAACAAAAGTGTCCTTTATTAAAACTAAACAAGAATAAAATATTTCTTGTATAGAAAAAAAGGAATTAAATTTCTTAGCTACCCTATACCCAAAACTAAAACTTTGTTGACGTCCTTGTATGTGCATTTTAATTGCATTTAAAACGACATTTTACCTCCGCCAACCAAGTAAATTGAGTTATATTTTTGGGCCTATTTTTGTTTGTTAGTCTCAGAATAACGGCAAAAGTTGGTGATTGATTTTTATCAAAGTTAGTAAAAGGTTATATATGATCACAGTAAGAGGTATTACATTTTGAGAGGTCAATTTCCAAGAAAAATGATACACAAAATATAAAAAATACATAATCGACCATAACTTTGGAACAAATTGAAATACATAAGTCAATTTGATTCGAGGCAGAGGCTACGCTCTCTACCGATGGTTCATTCTAGTCCTTTATATTTTTAAATGGGATGTATGGAAAGGTAATAAAGTACCGATACCTATATAGTGTTTGTAACTGGTATGAAAATATTAGTATCCTGAAAAACACTATTCCTTAAGAATTATAAGAAGGGCAAATGTTATCAAATGCCTTAAATAGAGGTTTTTGCTCACATCTATAACCCCTTTCTTCACTTGTCACAAAGGCATTTCCCTCCTATGCAACTATATATTAAATCATTTTATAACTTCTAATAATAATTTTTACACTTAGCTAGAACTATTGGCTTACAAAAACTTTCCACATGCACTTTTTCCAAAAAAAAACATTCCCATTATTTTTTTAAAACATACAATTTAAACACCTTTTGAAAACTTAACCAATATAAATTCCATGAGGTTTAATAATAACAAGAGCCAATTACACTAATATTTATGGACGTCTATAAATTATATGGCCCTTTTATTAATTGGAGCTATAAAGTCTTAATTTTTTAAATTACTTACGAATGATAAGTGCGTTTCAAAAAAATAAAAATGCCTTTATTTTCAACAATCAACAACTTTCTCTTTTCCTGTATATTAAATTAAATAAACTTTGCAAAATGGAGTTTTTTTAAGAAGAAAAAATTACAAGAAGCTAAGGGGTATTTTTGATGCTTACTCAGCAAATAATTATATCATTGTGAAAAGCAATGTTTATAATTGTGCAAAATTTTTTATATTATTTCGTCAAGTCGGGACTAAATAATAACGCCTCTGAGGCAGTCCCAGTTGTAGAATATGCATGATCAGATTTAGTAGATCGGACAGGAATTTTAATTTGGCATTTTATTTCTTAAGAATACAAGTGTACATTTAATTAAACTTCATTTTTGGAATCTTTAATTTAATTTTAAGTAGATCTTCTAAGACATATGTACCCAGAGTCGTTCAGCATGAGTACAGTGTACGTATTTACAATGTTCCTCTCCTGGCTACAATCAGAAATGTTGTCGGGTTGTGGACCAATATATTTTTGAACTTTTTATAAGTAAAATTAATTTTATGGTATTTTTTTTTTGTGCTTAATTTTATTTGATTTTTAAATAGTAAAATTGATTATCTTTTCATAGGTTTTTTGGTTTTCAAATGACGTTTTACAGGAAATATTATAATTATATTGGTTTTGACAACCAATTGGGTATCATAATATGTGCGAGTAATCCAAAAAATAGTCTATTACCATTAAGAATAATTAGGTTTTAAGGTTAAAAAATGTTGCGCGTTTTAGCAGTAGAAAAAATGATATATGATGATTTGGCTAAAGCACTACTAATACATTGCCTTACTAGCAAATGCTTTCAAACATTTGAGAAGTGTGTGTTCTTTTATTATGCTTTTAATGGAAGAAAGGTCATGGATTTTTATGTAGTATAAAGTCGTATGAATCATTACATTCCCATAGAGTGACAAGTTATCTTTTAAAATCAAGGGTTAATCTAATACCATGTGTTTTTGAATTATTTTATGTTATGCTTTGATCAACACCTATGAATGTTAACATTCTCTATTCGTTTTTTACAGCCTCGGAAATAACGTTTCAGTTCTTTGTTATTTTCGACAGCTATTACTATTACGTCAACAAATGTTTTTTTCTTCATGTAGATTACAAGACGAAGAATTTTGAATGTTTTTTTACTGAAATAAATATTGGCTATAAAAAAACAAGACTAAAAGTGACAAAGACGGGATAAATATAGTCAAACAAAATCTGACGAAATTAACTTGGTTTTAGGTTTATAAATATTTACCTTATGTTTTTTTAGGAACAATAATATTACTCGATTATAATTAAATCTCTTAGTCAATTCATAATAATTTGTCTACAGATAAAGGAACAAAGAATACATTCATATTACTAGAACCCTAAAGATTCATTACACAACCAAACGGCAGCAGAACAAAAATGAATAAGTTTTCTTTGTTTCTAAGTGTAGAAATGTCGTAGCAGTAACAAAAAAATTCAACGAGTGTGTGATCTCTTCCATGGCATTGTCAGTGCTGAGAAAGCTGCAGAGACCTTTTCCATCCAGAATTCTTACAAAATCAGAAATTTCATTAAGGATGGAATGAAGTCACCCCCCCCCCCTCTCATGCAACCAAGAAGAAGCAAAACTCCTGTAGCAACAATATGGCTCACTTCTGGCCCCCTTTCATGCAGCCCTCCTCCTCCACTGACCTTAACCACCTTGGCTTTGCAGTTTGTAGCGTTTATAAGAAGAATGTACGCCGCAGTCCTCATACAAATTTAGATCTGCTCAGAGATACTCTCATGACAGTGTGGTAACCCATGGACTCGGCCTTCATCATCAAGAGCTGTCAAACTGTTCAATTGAGTGTCGAGGCTGTTATTGCTTGTGAAGTAGGCATATCAAATAAAAAATATACTTGAATATATAATTGAAACATATTATAAATTGGTTTTGAGTTGTCTTTTCTTGATTTCATGAGAATCATGTTTGTCGTCAATTTAGTCAAAAGACTACAACTTTTGGCTCTCCACTCTGTAAGTGAGCTATAAGAGGAAGGAAATAAACACAAATCCAACTCCGTATCTAACAAGGACATGTACAAGAATTATTCTAATATTGATCCTCAATTCTACTCGGAGTCGAGCAAGGAACATAAGAACATCTACATATAGACATTTTATACTTCTGTACATAGCCATGTTGAAAGTTCAGCCCTTAATGAAGTTACATAAAAATAAACTAGCTTCATATTTTCAATGTTAAGACCTTTGGCATCAAACAATCCCGGCCAAATCTTCCCCTTTTCAAACATCAATTTTTCATCAATCCTTTGGTTGTAAAAAATTATGGGTATTTTTTCGAAAATCTCGAGTAACATCCTAATATACTTGTACAATGTACATTCCTTATATTCCCTATCAAAAGCTACAGGTAACCAAGGTTAATAGAAATACAAGGCTATACCTTAACGCTTTTCTCACTAATGTTTGACTTCCAACACGCTTTTTAATAATGCCGTCAACTATTACTCTTAATCATATGATTTCTAGTATGATATGGTATTATATATACCATTGTTATTCTCTATGACGTCAAAGTCTGTCTGTCTTGCCCAGAAGTCGGTACAGGAAATCAAATTGAAAATTCTAGCAAGTTCGATTACATAATGGTCTAACCTTGTATTTCTATCAACCTTGCATGTATCCAATGTTTCTTATGACATCCATTAAACTGCATTAAACCTTCTTTATTTTTATAAGATTGCTTATAAATAATTAACTGTTTATTATTTAAGTTATTTAATTATAAAATTACAAAAACATACTTGCTAAAAATAGAAACATATATATGTAACGTATTATTTGAGGATATTTAATGTGGCCTGCCCTATTTTCACTTATACTTCCAATTTGAATGTATTCAATATCACTTTCATTTGCAAATTTCTATTATACCAAACACAATGAGCTTTTGAAAATATAATATTAATCTAATATATAAAAATATACATTGCAACCGGATGCACTATCCTGTTACACTCTTATTTATTTTTGTATACTCTATTGTATTAAATTTTATTTTGTAGTAGCTCATGTCAAAAGCCTACTAAAATAAACTACGTAGAAAGGGTACTATAAATAAGTTTTGTGATTACTTCTTGGGGAAAAATTCAATTGATATATTCATAGGATTGTGTCGACTCAATTTAAGTGCATTATATTTCGACTTGACTCAAATGTTGAGTCAAAGATCTCTAGATACCTGGAATCAAGACACCATTTTCATTTTCACGAATGAATTATTTTTTCTTTTATTCTATACAATAATATATCAGTATTTAACATTTTTTAAATGTGAAACTACTAATTTCCCCAAAGATTTGTTTTCTTGAAAATTTTGTATAACATATTTAGACAGAAATTATCATTTCCAAACTTTCAAATAAAAAACTAAAAACTTACCACGGATATCGTTTAATATGTTTATTTCCAAAGAATTGCCAATATAAATGTTTGGAAATACAAATTATACAGTGTAAGTGTATAAAGTATATAAAAAAAATAAAAATTATCTATAACTCATGTGAGATAGAAAAAGGTAAAACAAAATTATGCCAATAGACTTTCATGTATTTAGAATTTCATGGTCGAGTCAATTTTAAAAATCTAAAAACAAGAGTTTACTTCATATTTTTATTGAGTAGTCGGCTTGATTTTTATCACTAAACCAAATCCAATTATTTGATTCGTTGCACTTTTCCTAAGTAATTTTCTAATCAATCACAATATAAAATATTTTTATTTGCGCAAATTACATGTTATAGAATAAACTCATGGAGTTATAAAACATTTATAGCAATTTTAAGTATTCTAACTAATAAACGTCCAAGACATTATTAGATACCGAGTTGTCCAATAAAATTTGAACGCTTTGAATTTTAAACTTCAACAAGATATAATCTATTAACTAACAATATCATTTCAACAAAATTTATACTATAAATAGACGTGTGTCTGAGCGTTCTTAATCAGTAATGTAGTCGCCTTTAGTAGTAATGATAGCTTCTAGGCGATGGTGAAAGACCTTACCCCTGCTACAGAAGTAATTATCTGTCATGATGCCCCAGTACTGGCTGAAATGGCTTCAAGGGACCCGTTGTTTGGATGAAAGACACTGCAAGCCTTCCTCTCGACATGCACTCACAAGGTGTAGTCAAGGGGGATGGCATCAGGGCTGAAGGGGGGCCAAAAGTGTTAAAGAAAGAGTTTAAAAGAACTCAAAAGATTAATTCAAAAGACTTTTGAAACGGAGCAGTGGGGTTCTTTCATAACTGGTATCAAAAATGGCCTCCCCACCCTCACAAAGTTCTTTCCACCAACTTTTTTGAAAGCTCTCTACCCGAGATCTCTTGCATGGCCCCTCATGGACTTGCTAGGATTGGCCTGGGCTGTTTTCTTTTACTTATCTGGGTACATTTTCCCCTTCTTGACAGAGTCCTTCTTCCGCTCCAACGTTTCAGACTTGCTGATGGCGTAAACGGTATTCCTGGAGACACCCAACTCATTCATGAGCGCTAATTGAAATTAGCTAGAGAGCTCAGGTTTGTATTGTTTCGTAACTAACTACTTATGCTTTATTACATCAAAATATGAATTAATTTCAATAACTCAACCTTTATCCATTATTCAATAAGTAAGAGTTCAAATTTCAATGAACTTCCCGGTAAATGGTTGGTAAAAATCCGTAGCTACTAGTGCTTATACTCGTTCCGAGACCAAATTTTTGTTTGGTCTTCAAATATTTTTTATTGAACAAAATTGAAACCATCAGACTAATCCGAAATTTGCAGTTAAAAATCCATTTTTGACGTGGGACAGGATCAAACCCGAATTTTTCTGCAAAGTTGGACCAAATAATAGTAAAATTATAATGGTCTTAAATCGGTGTAGAATTTCCAAACTGACGTCAGATACTAGTTACAGCTTAATAGAGCATAACTTTTAAAAAAATATCAATATCTACAAGATGACGAAGATAAACATAGTTGACGTAATAAGCAAATAATTATACAAACAACTAACAATCAATAATAAATCCAAGATGTTGCCACTATCCTCGGATAGTGGTAAACTAATTTCCTATTTGTAAATAAGCAATGCTCCTGCCCATTATTTACATATATATTTTTTCCTTTTCTATTTTATGGATTCGATTTAAGACGGCACAAAACAACATTTTGATTGGAAGATGGAATGCTTAAATTGTTAAAAACTTGTTAAGATATATAAAGGGAATAGAAGGGTTATTAGACGCGATGAAAATTGTGTATATTTTGTTACTCGCCTGTATTTTTAAAATTTACATACTGAAGAGTAAGTTTTCTTGTTCTTAGCAGTAGGCATTATTATTTAATTTCGGAAGAGCGATCCTCCTCTTCTACGAGATTCAATTATATTTAAAAGTTGATAGATCATTAGTATCTGATGATAAAAGATGGAGAGTAACCTGGAGGATTTGTTGTGCAGTTATAAATGTAAGTCCTTTTTGTTTACAGAGGGTAATTGAGGATCCATTGTCCTTGTTAATTTCCTTCTAATCTAATCTAATGAAACATCATAGCAGCTAAGCTGCTCTCCTCCCAAAAAATCTTCAAATTGACAGGGTGACCAATTCGATTTTTGGTTTCTTTTTTGAAAAGACCAAAAATGCTCCAGATTGGAATTATTGGCGTATAAGTCCCTTGAATACTGCTAAAGTGGGATGGGAGTATCTGAGTCGGGAAAAAATGGGACGTCATTCGATTTTTGATTAGTTTGGCATAACTTGAAAAAACTTTTTAAACTTATAAAAAACGTCATTAAACTAAATATTTACAAAGTCTAGGAATAAAAATAACCCGAACATTAAAAAAAAAAAAAGAAGTTTATTTTATAAAAAATCGTCATTTGGATCAAAAATGAACTAAATTATTTATTAAAAACGTGTTTTATTATTTTTGGCAAAAAAAAATGAAGATACAATGTTTCTCATTTTTTTTAAAAGTCATCTTATACATAGAATTCTATATACATGGAAGTCTATTGATGTCATTTTGATTTTCTTTGTTTCTACCACTTGAGTTATATATCCTTCCTCTTTTATTATTTTCTTTATACACTCACAGTTTTTAGTGCATAACTTGTATTTATGTATATTTTTCCTCAGTAATTCTTTAGAACTAACATTTTGAACAATATCTCTAAGGAGTTCTTTATGTAAAAAATTTGTCAATACCAATTGTTAATATTAAAATATCTAATAAAAAAAATGTTAAGAAGACCAATATTGGATGAAATTTAGTGCTTAGGCATTTTAAATATGTTAAACACAATATAATTGGCCCCTATTTTGCTATGATATATTATTGCACACTAGAGTAGAATTTCTCGGCCTTGCCGAGACATTGAGATATTTCAATTAATTATGAAACTCTTCTGCTTCTTATAAAACAAAAACTGTAAAAATTATTCTCGCCATATGCTTTTATGTATATTTCCACATTTAGAAAAAAAAAAGAGATTATAAGGTTTAGAGAAGAATAAATATTCAAGGGCAAAATGTCGTTAGCTCAACTGTCAGGTTATATTAAAAAATCCTTTGTCTTTCTTTCTCCTTTTTTAAATAAATTCTTTAAACCTTATAAATCCCCATTAAACAAAACTGAGAAATGATATATACCAATATACAGAAAGAATAATTCTTAGAACTTTCCTGTCTTTATTTTTGTCTCATATGAAGTAATCGTTTGTTTGTCAAAAAATTGGTTTGGAGAAAAATGATATTTTAAGGCTGTATAGGCCTTGAAGGACAAAAACGTAGTTATTATAACTGTCTTTAGACCCTTAAACAGCTATTTCAAAAATTTTAGCAAAATCAATTGATTTGGCCGTGATTCCCGGACACAACCACCCACAGAAAGGCATTTGATAAATAGATATATATTTTTTTAAATGTGTCATTTAGGAACAGGGAAAGTACCATCTTAATTCCGGGTATTTAGAGATCCATGCTTCATATCAGACTCAGAAAAAATGTCGATGTCAGTCATAAAATTTGAAAAAAAATATTCAAATCCCGTTCCCCCACAAGGAAAAATCCTCGCACCGACCCTGCTCCCAATAATCAGATCAAAAGTAGTTTTTAATATTTACTTATTGAGTATTACAATTTGTTTCTCTAAAGGTTTAGACTCTTTTCCTGTTAGAGAATATTACATTTTCCTACTCAGATTCATATACTGCATACGTACAAGAAGAACATAATTACTTAATAGTAAACTATTTTCCTCTTTATGTGGATCATTAATCAATAGAAAATAAAATTCTTGTATCCTCATTATACAAATATATTCTTACCCCTTCGTCATAGTATGTACCATCAATCAAACTTAATTATTGACTTTGAAGTAAACAAGTCGAGCCATCATGATTTATAGGATATCAAATGGACAAAACAAGGTAATATATTTTTTATTACGTGTAGGTTTATTCCTCAATTCATTTTATAAAAAGTATGGATGTAACTGTGGATGGGATTTTTGTAGAACACAAGAAGAAAGCCAGACAAATATTTATTGTTAAATGAGGGATGTATGTAAAGAAAATATCTTAGTAGAGCGATTATAAAAGAAAAAACGGTTGATGCGTGTGGTATGTCTACTTTTTTGTTTGTTATTTAAGTCGTAGTGTATTAACATATCCCACTAAAAAGAAGATTCTCTCCTATATTTGATTTAAATTGATTTAAAATATATAATAAAATAAATATACATAAAATTAAATATCATTATAAAATTTTGCCTGTACTAATGTTATTTTAACTGTAGAAGGTTCTCCTCTTTATAAGAGTAATTCTTTTTCTCCCCCTAAATCATAAAAAAAACAGGCAGCTGATATTAGCAAGAAGTAGAGATGGTTTTTCCCCTCTAAAAACACAAGGAGAAGGCGGGAGCAATACATGTGGTGCACCTGAATTGAGACCAATGTTTACATGAGCTGTCTGTTATATGATTTTGGAGCGAGAAAATGAATTACTACTATAAAATTGAGAAGCTTAGACATTTAACAAAGCATTAGTTAAGGGGAAATATTATAGTTATATTTCAATATTTCTATTATTATTTTATTTTCAATTTCAAAAACAATTTTCACTAAAGATAGGTGAGTGAGGTGTAAACACACCTACGATCTATAAAAGAATGAAAGAAAAAAACTATGAAAAAAAACCTGTTCTTCCATTTGTAATTTGTAAAAAATGTTTTTTATCTACGCAAATACCATCCCTCATCATAACTTATAACGAAGTCACAATTGTATCACGTAATATCTATAACTCTTCTGTATTTTGGACACAATTTTTTGGGCAATAATTATATCTTATCAAGTTGTAAATATCACAACTATTAGATATTATTATATATAATTATTGGAGGTAATTCGTTCACAACCCAATAATCTTTGAACTTATATTTTTAAAAGAAAGTTTGAGAAACGCAATTGATATTGTTATGTTTACAGTGTACCTATTTATAACTAACTAAGTAATATGAAATGTATCGTTTGTCTGACGCCACGGACAATTTATTGAACTTAATTTATTGTAATCATAATTATTAAACAATGCATGTACAAATAATCAATAAAATCTTAAGTACGCTTTATCTTTTAATACACTTCAAAATGAGGAAAACTAAACTGTTAAAGAGATATTTGTATAAAGATGCAGCTAATAGCGAGCAAGACTACTGACCCTGGAGCTGCAGATTTTAATAGAAACTTATAAGGGGATCTCAAATAAACTACTCAATAATTTTGGAGCAAAAACTTTTTAGGACACTATTCGAGAGAGGGGGAAGGCAAGATCAACGCCATTATTAACAAAAGTCAACAAATATATCAAAATGACTAAAAAAGATATAAACCTTACAGGCATCATCCATACTCTCAATGAATATATCAAAGTCATCAAAGAAATAGACCAGTTTATTCAGTTAAGTAAAGACTATGCCACTAACGTTATTATATTTTAAATTATTCTTTTGTGGTTTTTATCTTCTTTTTAGTTTTGGGTACCATTGTTTTTAGCTTGAAAAGTTTTATATTTCGATGAGCCTTTTTTTTTTTTTGGCTTCTTTCTTAGATTTAAAAATCTGTTTTTATGTAATGTGCTAAGCTTTTGGTTTTTTGTCGGAAAGTTTGTATTTGTTGTTTCTGAATAAAGTTACACCAACTGGCAAAAAAAAAAAAAAAAATGGTCAACTAATGCATGATGACATTTGATGACACAACTTTTATAGTTACAATATCAGTGAACTAATAATTGAATAACGTATCGGTACGGTTAGTACCGGTTCCAATACTAATTTAGCATACCTAGGGTAAATAGTCAATTACCGTTTTACTATTCTAATACCGTCAACTAAAAGAACAAGTTTTTAGAATTTACTACATTTAGTCTAAACAGACATAATAAGAATTGCTAAAGACTCCTGTCCATCTCTCTTCGACAAAAGTTTCTTTTATCAATGTACATTACGCTTTATAATTATAGTACACAGTATTATGATTGTTAACAGTAATTGAATATTGACTCTATTACCATTTTGAATGTGTGAGTACTCCAATATCTCTATAGTATCAATATACCCAAGATACATGATATATCAGTAATCATTTTTTCTACCACAATAGGCGGAAGATAAGTTTAATTTATCAGGATATCATAAAAACCAAGACTGACAAATAAATTTGGTGGGAAACTTGAGGTCAGACCCCCCACAAAAATATGGTTAAATTGGGATTGTCATAATGTCCTGAAAAAGCATTATTAGCATATTCTTTTTGTTTATCGGTCTTTATTTTTTATGACGCCCTGAGATCTATACATTGATGCAAGTTTTGTCTATGAATTTGGGTAGAAATAACCCGTAAATTTAACGTTTTTTGGGGCGAGTTTTTTTTTGGCGGGGGCGTATAACCTCACTTTTTCGACGGTATAATTTGTAAGTCTTTTTTGTAGTACTATAGATTGGTGCAAGTTTTAATCAAGTACCTTATGGTTAAAAATACCCGTCCAGAGGATATTTTCAGAGCGTTTTGGAGGCCAGACACAGCAGGGAGGTAAGGTGGATAAAAATAATCAATTTTCTAAGTGACATAAAGAATTTCAGGGGTCAAACTTTCTGCACCTTATGGGATGAAATTTCCGTGCCAAACTCTCGGAATATACGTCTTGCGTGTAAAATGATATTCAATTCAACCTCGGAACAATTTATTTTCACAATTCATTCCAACACAACCTCTTTCCTTTTTGTCAGTTTTCAATACATTGAAAAACGGAGGTCGTATCGGTCCTGAATACGGGACTTTATAACGGTTCCACGCTTCTTTTCACCTATGATAACGATCTTTTAAAAGGCCCTTATTTTTCAAGCGCATTCTACAAATATTATAGAAAGGTACCTGAGTTTATTAATTTATTGAATTTTGTAAAATTTTAAGTATCTTTCATGCATAAGAATTACTCTTATTAGTAACAAGTATGCATTAATTCCTATAAACATTGTATACTAGATGGTTGAAATTGACTTATGATGACGTGACTGGATAATATCTATGAGGACGTAACTAAGTAAATATTGCTTGTTGGACAACTGTTACATTCAAAATTTTGGAACTTCTAGATCTGTAGAACAAAATAAGAAATCTCAAAAATTCCTTTATTCAAGGTTTGAAGATTAATCCCATTATGTTTTTTTCTTGAAGGGGGAAAGGGGGTCAAACTCTCTCGTTCTGTTTCCCCCTTTGAGGATTAATTAAATTATACGTCTACCTATAATCATTTTTCTCATATCAGAAAATGAATTACAGAATATTATTATCAGATAGGTAAATAAACAATTAATTTGATTGCACTATAATATATAAGGAGAGCTAGTGACAGAGATAAGTGAAATAAGGTAGTATATCCTCCATGATTAATTTAGAATGACGTTCAGGGACAATATGAAGATAACGTATGAGGGAAGTCCTTTCTATATATTGTATACAAAAATAATAATATAGTCTTTGATACATGCCAAAAAGAAAAAAACTTATGAAATGAGTTACTCAAGATAGAATCCTCATTGGAATAATTAATGGGTAATAATACGGTCTAATCTCATTAGAAATAACTTAGGTTATATTGGTTCCTATTATATGACATAAAACCAGTCCCGGTCTCTGTGAAATTCGTCAGCCATGACTTTCCGAATTGTATTTGTCAACGAATTTGTTGAAGACGACACAAAACACATTTTAATATGTCTTTATCTAAGTAAAACAAATCTTTTATTTTCTTGATAAAAAAGAGATAATACTAAATCTGACAAAGACTGTATAAATTGTGATATAAAACACGAAAACAACATTGATATCCTCCCACGTCCATTCCAGTACCTTCCCTGTTATCGGTTATTCTAAAACGTTCCAAATAGTAACGTGTACTCTAGAATGCGTCATTTTAACTAATATTATAGTAACGTACTTCTGTTTACCATTTGAATTAGGGTAGTAAGGCTTTAAGGTTCTATCAAGCAAAAGAATCGTTTGCCATTATTCCTAATTTAGGCTACATCAGGTTAATGACTTTTATAAAAATTGGTGGAGATTGATTGATGATGACGTCAGAGTGCCGTAATAATGGTTTCGTTATGGCAGGCTCTAACTTTAGTGACTTTGGATGACTCACTATTAATAAGGGGATAAACACTATTACTTAAACAAATATTGGGAGCTCCTGGCTCACGGGGATTACGGCCTTGTGTCATTTAGCAAATACTGTTCTATCGGGGAGAGGGTGGGTGCTAGAAATAACAACCATTGAAATCAAATACATTGAATCTTCCGGATAGAGAGAGAGTTTTTGATAACCTAGTTATGAATGATTGTCTGTGTGAAAACAGATAATCATCCTGTTTACACACAATGAGATGATGATATTAAAGGGGTCAAACCACGCCCTACATAAGTGGTATTTACACTCTACATACATATAATTATATTATTTATTATGATTAAATTAATAAGCTTCCAACCCAAAGTTATTTGCAACGATTTATATTATTTTTAAAATATGTAGAACGGAACTGTCAAGAGTTATTCAAGACATGTTCTTTTGTGCGGAACGAAACAAAGTTTTATGTGGTCTTAAAAAAGACAATAAAGTCACTCGTGCCATTCCCTTAAACCAAATATATACATAATTATGTATATTGCTTACTTGGCAAGTCTTTGAATACTACGTTTTTTAGACTCTTATTTACTACAATATTATGGGAGAATCACATTTGATTGGGTAGTACCTAATATGTTCTATTTTTTTAAAAGAAGGAATCAAATCTGTTTTGGTAACGTCATTACGGATGTTGATGCTTCATTACTATTAATACTTAACAAGGTGCAACATGGTTGATTTAAAGGCTGTGATTGGTTAATGTGTGAAAAGTTTAAAAAGAATTTTCTTACCTTTCGATTGGTAGATTTGAGTAACATTACAGTTGATAATTATGAGTTGATAAATATTTAAAAGCACTGAAACACACTTCTATAGAACAAATATCTATGTATGTAGTGATTATAGATCAAAAATCAAAGTAATGTTATACATAGAGACGTGATTTTGAACTGAAGGGTTTTAAATCTCAATAGAAGCGTGAAAAATCTCTATCGAAAACAAAAAACAATGACATGTAACAATGCGATTTTCGCTCTTGTAGATTTATTTATTAATTATGGAGACCATCATCGGAAGCGTACCTCATTGGATAATACATTTTTTTTAGACAGGTGCTTTATGGAGTAATGTACACACGTACTTGGTTGTTTGTTAAATGCATGTATTCCCTGTTAAAAAGGTAGTCGTGGAAGGGGGTTGAGGAGGTAATGATTATGCTACTGAATCCATGACGAAATACGGCGGGTGTTTCTCTTCCTATTCCTACTCAACTGCTCTTACTTTCTGTCAAGTATAAACTTCAAACAATCAAAGTGGTTAGAGTGCAAAGGTTAATTTTTAGCTATGAGTGTCGAAGGCATTCAACCGGTTCTAACTCATTGTGTGAGCTTGAACCGTTAAAAAAAAACAAAAAAAACTATTTTTTAGGCCTTTTTAGTTGTCTTTTATTAATACTTTCCACAAGAGATCATTATTCGGAGATCTGTGATCACAAAGGCATTAACAGAGCCTGCATACACTTGTATTTAATACATTAATTTCATAACTCATGGGTAAGGATGTATTGGTCTGCCGATGTCATCCCGCACAAAATTTTAATTGAATCGGAGAAACCCCGTAGCAGACATAAAACAAATTAGGCTAAATAACGTCAATATAGTTATCCCCCAGTGACCTCATCACTAAGCAATCTTCACCAAATTGTAAAAAAATGATAATTTAATTAATCCACCTAAATTAAAAATAATTAGCTCTGCGTACTGTCTTTAATATAGGAAGTGCCAATAACTGTAGTTTAACAAATATGATTTATCTATTGTATGTTGGATTTGCCCGGATATTTTCTCTTTACATTCTGTTCAGATCGTCCAAGGGAATTTTTATTAGTTCATAAATTTTCGGATGTTTAATGGGTTTTAGAGATGTAAAAAGAGGATTTTTCTATTAAAAAATATAATTTTAACAATGAAAGTCAATTTCAAAATAAAAAAAGATCAAAGTAAATTTCAATAGAGGTGTTGATATATGACACAAAGATTTAAAACAATATAATAATATATAATTCAATATGTTATAAGAATTACGTTACTAAAAGCATAAATACACATTTTAATTAAAAATTAGATCACCTAACCAAGACTTATCAACAACAAATTTATTAAAAAATAATTCAATAATTGAAACACAAAAAAGATGCAATGATTTAACTTTTCAATTTAGGATATTAATCTCTTATTAAAAAAATTTATTGGAGGACGTAAAATTAGTGACAAAGTGATTACGATGTATAAAATAAAGAACCCATGATGGAATGGAAATAACCGGTAGAAGATAAAAGAAGGCTAATGGGCCTAGCTAAACCATCAATTATGAACAAAATAGATTTTGTGGGGGAAGTGTCTAAGGACCAACCAAATTTTAACTTGAAAAGCTAATAATTCCATCACACATATCATATATATGACTATGATAGCAAAAATTTTATTTATTTCTTTGATAGAAGGTTATATTTTAGTTAAGGATTGAGATTCCACCTTATACTTATACTATTATACTTTATTATAACTTCATATCATGGAAAGTTGAGTTTCGCTAAAGTCACAAACACTTTTTTTTTTAAATTGTATTTTCCACGAGTTGTGGAAGTATTTCTATGCTAATACAAATCTTAAATTTAAATTATACCTTGATAGGATAGTCAGTTCTTTAATAGTAACTCATTTTTAAAATGCGTAATTATATTGTAGCAAAAAGTCTTCAAAAGATATAATGTATCATCTCGTTAGTTGATAGTATATTCATCGCTCAATTATCAAATCATAATAGTTTTATTAATTTTTTATAAGGATTTGTTGAATATGCAATGGAATTAAAATAATATAAAATTATTAGGCTATTATTTATATATATGTTATTTTGTACTTTCTTCTTACGCTTTAAATGTAGATTCACTCGTATTTGTGTTCACCTGGGTTTACTTGGAGTTGTATATAATGAGACAATTGTTTCATATCAAATATCTTTAAAAAAACATACCCAAGAATGAAAAAATAAAGTCAGAATTGTCTCATTTCCACTATAATATTTATTTTGTTTATTTATTGTAGGGATTAGACCAACCACCTTGGATTATACGAATATATAAAACCAATTTTAATTGTCTATATTCTAGTGATTCTCAAATGGGAGTAAATCAAAAATTTCCAAGAGGTAGGTGAAATTTACAAAAATATATATTTATTTTCGGTCGTTAGGGAATATGTGAATGAAAACATATTTTGAAGGTTTGAGAATCACTGGTTTATACTTTTGTAATTCATTTAAGTAAAATATCTTTGAATTATATAATAATTTATTTACTATTAAACTTGAATTTTTAGAATTACCATGCAATTGTAGGCTAAAAAATGAGTAATAATAACATAATATGAGACATTGAGATTTCAATCTCGTTTCTGCAGCTAAAAACGTTTTCCCACCCATCTGAAATTTGGTATGCATACATGCATTTTTATGCATACCATTGAAATATAAATAGCCATATTCGATTTTCTAACTTTTTAGTTTTTGGCTCGCCTTATTCCACTAGAGGAATATGATATCTAAATGTGAACACCTTACTTGATTATTGTAAATCTCAAAAAATGGGGAGGCAATACCCCCCCCCCGCAGACGTTTGAATTAGTTTTAAGAGTCAACGTTTTCGTTTTATATATTTTTGGCGTGCATCATTATAAGATGAAAAACAGAAAGATATTGAATTATACATTTTGATTTCCAGCAACAGGAAGTAAAAGGTTTAATTTCCCTTTTCTTAAACGATCAAGTTCACTTGCATTTCTACAATGAAATTATATTTTCCAAGAATTTTCGTCATCAAATTTTTTAATTAAACATATTATATTTTTAACCTAACGTTCAAAACTAAATTAATTATTATTATTGGAACTAATAATAAATAACTGGAAAATTATATTTATAAATGCTTCTTGCAAATATTATAATAAAGTATTAAAGCTGACAATTATCATTTTGGTCTAGTTTTGTTTGGATTGTGTAACCTTAAATATTGCCATAGCAATAGTATTGCTATGGCAGTAGGATATATGCGTAATGGATGAAAAATGATTGACTGAATGTCTAGAGAGTTACTCTTAGGTACATAATACAATGTAACTCTTGGCAATAAAGGGGCATTGATTGTACATTGTAGGAGGCTGTGTACGTACAAAAACTCCCAGATTTTGTGTGACTCAAGGAGAGGAGTCATCAAGAACGTTTGTATTTTCATCTTTATATAGTGATTATTATATACTGATAATAAATCAGTCAAAAGCTATTTGAGATAAAAACGTTTTCTCTGCAGAATAACCAAAAGTATGCGCCTGTGGCTATTTCATAACTTGTAATTAGTATTTTTGGGAAACAGTCCCCTAGAGAGTAGAATCGATAGTATATCAATAAATTAAACTCATATTGTGGCATAGTGATTTGCGGGATTTCCCAGGAATTTCCTGTAGGTATAAAACCCGAATAAATCCTGTGATCCTGAGAAAGATACCCAAGTATATATTTTCATAGTTTTAAATTATTTTTTCCCACCTCATGATTGTCTTTTCAAATGGAATACTTCATCTCCAGTTAAAATACCTCAGAGTTGTCTCCATGTACACATTTAAATTCACGTAATATATTATTTACTTCTATGTACTCGTATGTAGATGTGAAAACTTGATTATATGCCCTCACTTCTTATCTGATTTTTACCTTTCAATCCTCTACGTACATATTTCCGGGAGATCCTCTCTTTCTAAAAAAGAAAAAAAATTGACAAACTACGTATGTGATATCTATGTATTAATGGAGGTGTACATATGGTTGAATCATTTTTATTGATATCATCCTTACCTATAATGAATGGTGATTAGAGAGCACAGATGTGCCTCATCAAGAGATACATTGTCATCGGTTGAATCCTTATATTTTTAGTTATCTCCCTCTCTCTCTCTCTGATGTTAATGACGTGGATAATTTATTTAATTATATTATAATTATTTTTAGATAACCCTTAGAATATTACTTCAAATCCCCACTGGATTATCCCAATAAAATAACACAAAATTTAATATGTTTTTTTTGGTTATCTGTTGACTTCTTTTCCCCTAATTTTTATTCTGATTAGTATTGGATCTGTCTACAAAAATCAACTAAAAAGGCAGAAGTCTTATCAGTCAGGTCATAATGATATACCTATTATATATATTATGATAAAATATTAATGTATCTTTAATGATAGCTACAACAATGAGATGGCGTAATGACTAACTACGTCATTTCAGGTGTTGAAGTTTTCCCATAACCTCTTTCAAAGAATCAAGGTTAGCGAAGTTTAAAATAGGAGTTGTGTGGCTAGAACGTATAATGGACGTATTTTGGACGTGCAGTTAATTGAATGTGTTATTCAATATTTATTTTCAAAAGGCACCACGCCCACACAAATCAAAGATGAGTTGGATTAATTGCAAATAATTTTGGGCAGCTGAATCCAACTCATATCTAATATGCATAGACGTATTGCCTTTCAAAAAAAAAAAAATAATGATAGCTTGATATTCGGTTTTATACATTTTCACAAAAAAACTCAAATTAACTCACTCAAATGACTGTTACATTACAACGACACATCCAAAATTTTTGAAACTTTTGTGAGTAACTATGAACAGATACTAAATAAATGTGTACCTCTAACTTTTAGTATTATTTGTAGTTTAATCATGGACAGAGGTCATTAAGTCAACAAACAAAATTTAGGAATAGACGTTGATTAGGTAATTTGCAATTAGAAACGGGAATTACGAAGCGGGAAGTTGGATGTGAAAAAAAATTATTTCATCTGTATAAATCATCAATTATGCAATTTCATATTTCAAATAAAAGGAAGTCAACACCGTTGGCTATCACCCCCCTCCCCAAGTTTTTCTAAATCATATATTTTTGAATTGTTTGTTATATAAATTATTCGAAAAATTAAAAACCAACTTCTCCTTATATATTTACCATCAGGAGTGTTACTAGCTTTCATCATTTGGTTGGTTATAGTCCCAAAAATTATAAACACACTGTTATATAATTACTGTCATCCAAACACCGAGGCACTCAAAGCCCCTGTCAGCCAGCACCGGGACTCCATAACAGAGGTATTCATATTTAGTGGATGCTAGGTCTTCCACTGCCGCCTGGAAGCCATAATTGCCGCTAAGAGTGGGTTAATTAATGTTTAGGAGAGCTGAGCCACACATCTATTTACAATATTAATTTTATTGAAATCATATCGTTAGTTATTAAATTATGTCTTGTTGAATTTTAAAATTAAAAGTCTTCAGATTTTAATCTACCAATTGTTGCGTATTGTTTATTTCCTTCCCTAGGAAAGACCAAGGCACGAATTTAACCACATTGAGTTCAAGAAAATAATTTCTCTCGATCGCGTTATCCATTGACCTATGTCTTTCTATTACATTTTTTGATTGTACATAGAAATAAAATACCTTATATAATATACTTAAATTAGATGAAACAAAATGACTAATGAAGTCAAGGGAAGAAATCTAAGAACGGAAATATATGTATTAAACTGAGAAATTAATGTTTATTTTTTCCTGTTAATAAAATGATATTATGGGATGTAAGTATAAAGGCACATAGTTGACTACAAACATAATTTACCTTTAACAAAGAGAAAATAAAAACTTTAACAAAAGGTATTTTTGTAGTTCGACTACTTTTTAAAGTTAAGTCAATTAAAATTATGCTAGAATGCGGCGAATTATATTTTTTGTCTAATTCTAATAAGTAACTTAAATATGTTAGATATTAAGTGTTCCTTAAGGTTGTATATAAAATTAATAACTGCATGGTTTAAATATATTTCCGGTCGTTTAAAAGACATAGAGTCATACTTCTAAGGTGAGTTTATACTTGTAGCATTGGAAGGATCGATTAAGATTTGTTATCAGGGGTTTGTGGTTTTGGAAAGTAGGTTATTCTACTAATGTATCTGCGATTGAAAAATCCATGGGAGTAGAATTTATATTTATTATTGAATATATATATGACCCGACAACTCAAGAACAAGGTTGATTTTTTTTTTCAAAATTGAATGTGGATTACATTTCAATCTTTCAACGAACTATTAACCTCCTGCAGATGTAGTCCTCTGTTATGGCGTCCCAGTGGTGACTGACAGTGCCCTTGATGGCCTCGGTGTTTGGATGATAGACAATGAATACCTTACCCTCGACATTCACTCAAAAAGTGTAGTCGAGGGGTTGGGATGAGGGCTATAGGGGCCAAAAGTGTCAAAGAAGAGTATTTTAATAGAGGAAATGGGGTTCTTGGATTTCTGGTGACAAAAGTGGCCTCTTTACCCTACTGTGCGAACAAAAATTCGTCAATCACGTTCAACTGACATTTTCTCGACTTGTACGTAAGCTAGAGATCTCATTTATTTTAACTAATGAAATATGAATTTATTTTTTATCACTCAACCTTCATTAATTATTGTTTGTGTTCCTATTTAAATGGACCACCCGGTAAAAGAATAAGAAATTGATAAATATTATTTTAATTGATATATCGGAGCTAATATAAGTCTCTGATATGTCAAAGGAAAGTTCTATGCTATAGTTACACTTGGGTATCTTAAGTCATCCCACAATTTTGAATAAAAAGTATATAATTGACTCAAATATGTCTATAAAACAACGTGCTGTTTGCATTTATGAACTAAAAAAAATAATTGGCATTTTATCCTTCTTTTGATTTTTGTTCAAATTGTTTTTATGTTGATGCACCACATATGTAATTTCGAATGTATTTGCTTATGAAAAACCTCATCAGTCAAAGACATCAGGAAGCGTAGCAATTATGTAGATAGGTGCTTTGATAACACATGTAATGTCATTAAATGTTAATTACTTTACATTTCCGATCAAACACTTCATATTTATACTGTCTCTAGCTACAGACATTTCATCTCAAAAAATGTACAATATACATATATATTGTTTAGGGGTGTATTTTTGTGAAAATAGTAATTTGTATGATCAAATTCCAAACAAAAACTAAGATAAATAATATTTAACTATGTGTTTTTAATCTACATACAACATTTATTATTTAATTTCTGTTTGTCTGTCGTCCGTAGAACTTTACTTAATATTATAAAATAAGAAAAGTATTCGATTGGAAATGTTTTTGTGATCCTCGATGTGAACAAGTGATAATCAGAAGGCACCAGGTCTGGTGAGTAAGCCGTATGAGCAAGAGGTTCTCAGTTGTACGATTCAACAAGCTTGCGGGTGGCTATAGAGCGATGCGGTGGTGCGTTGTTATGGAAGAAAATTACCTTGTGTTGTCTAGCTTCATATTATGGGAGTTTTTGGCGTATAGTATGGTTCAAATTAGCCAATGTTGGTAGCGATCACCATTAACGGTTTGACCGGGTTGTAGAAGATGATGATTTTCTATGTTGATCGATGAAGATATGGTATGACTTCATCGAGCAATGCTTGAAATTTGGCGTCTCCAAACTTTTTGTGTGGCCAGCCGCGCACTTCATTTATCACGTCAAAATCCCAACTTTGGAATTTTTCAAACCCCTGAAGCACTGTGCTCTACTTAGAGCATACCCACCGTAAGCTTCCACAAGCATTTGCTGGGCTTAAGAAGTGTTTTTCTTCAATTAATAACAGAAAATCAATTATGTCCGCTCATCGTAGTTTGTAGGTACGCAATTATACATTTTTACGAGCGAAAATAGTGCGTTGTTGAATGCATCTAGAAGAAGGCCTTCTTCCTCTTTTCTGATGAGAGAAATGAGAGAATTATCTCAACAGAAGTATAATATGTTATAAAGAAGTGGGGTCAAGCTCATTATTAAAAGGTGCAGCATTCATGTTTGATATATTCTATTTTAAAATATATTAAAGTTGAATTAAATGCGCTAATTTTAAACTAATGAATGAAAAATGCATAACAAGTGACTTGAAGTGGGAGGAGACTCATTTTAATCCTTAAACCATGTATGAAAGATATGTTTATGCTATAATATATGCATGAGGACGAAACTTCTACAGAACATTGGAGTAAATAATTATTATGATTCGAAAAAAATATTGATATAGTGACGCTATTTTTGATAACAGAACCAATATGAAAATATTGATATTCAATTAACGCTAGTCGAAGTTTATATTTAAGGCTTATTTTATCTGAAGGAATAACTATGTAATATTGCTTTAAGGCAAAGTGGTTAATGGAATATATAATCATTGAATTGAAAAAGTTTATTTTGAATAAATTGTGCATTTATGTGGGTTTAATTTTAAATCCAAAATAATTTTATGGGTTTGATTAATCACAATTTTTTATATCTCTTCAGATATAGGTATATGCAATGAAGTGTTAGTATTTTTTTAGAATAAAATTCCCCGAGGAATACATCAATCATAAATTAATAAAACTTTGCTAAATGAGTACGTCAGTGGTTCTTAACTGGAAGGGAGTCAGGGACTTGTATGTTCAAGAAAATGATTTGGATCAGGTTTCACCCTAAGTTTTTTTTATTAAATCTAGAGTACTTCCTTGGGAGTGACTAGCCACCAAAATATTAATATGGGTATTTAAGAGAGTCAAATAGTATACATTAAAAAAAGAGCGCGAGGAGAAGGCGAGAGCAATACATATGGTACCCGTTAATTATGGCTCTTATTAATATTAACTGCCTGTTATAAGATTTTCGGAGGATAAAATGAATTACTAATGTAAAGAGGAGAATCTTCTACATTTAAAATAGTATTGCCGGAGGGAAAATATTAAAATTATATTTCGATTCATAGAAATTGATTCCATAATGTATTTTTAAAACAATAGACACCAAAGATAGGTGAGAATACTTAGTTCAGAAGGAGAAGTTAACACCACGACGACCCATAAAATAATGAACAAAAAAAGAAAAAAGAGCACACAACAGAACTGTTTTTCTTTTTCTAATTTCAAAAAGTAGTTTTTTCAAAACTTTTATATCAGGGAATTAATAATCTAAAATAATATTGGAGAAAAATATTTTATTTTGTAGACTGTAGAAGAGGGGTAAGGAACGGTTGGCTTGCGAGCCAGGTGTTGTATTTTATGGTGGCATCTGGCTTGGAGATCAAACAAAGTATATATTTTTTATGGTCCATCAATTTCCACTGCTCAATGCTCATGTCTGATCAGGGCTGTAGTTGGCTTAAAAAAATTAATTAAGTCGCTCATTTTATTGACATTTTGTTTAATTCACCCTTAAAATGTATTATATAGCTTTCAGATAAAAAACTTTCAAATATGTTTTCTGTCAGTGCTCTCTGAGTCTTACAGATTCTTTATCCCTGCTGTAGAAGATAAATTATTTGTAAATAATGTTCTATACTGAATAAAACCTATTCCACTCTTCTTGTATCTCTTTTTCAATATGAATCAATTGGGTAAATAGATAATACAAACGGAATCAAAATAATTCCGTGAACTTTGAAAATTAATTCCAGATATCTTGATAATTGAGAAATTTATGTAGCATCGATACATTGGATACAGAAAATATATTATAAGATATGTATTTGCTTATAAAGCTGAGCAAAAATATGATCCATATAATATATGACATGTTTATTTTAGTTTAATTTAATTTAAAACATTTATTGCTACACATCATATAAAAACATACAATCAGTACGGGTTCATATAAAAACGACTTAAACTTGTGGTACCCTTGCAATAGTTTGCCTGTTAGGTCTCCTACTCCAGTCCGTCCTGAGCATTACTCAGAAGAAACATTTTTTTTTTCTCTAATGTAGTAAGATTTTTATTGTTTCTGCTTAACGATTATCATTTTAATTTTGATTAATTACTATCAGTTGGATAAATTGAAAATACTCAGTACAAAAGCGTCAGTTGCAACAAATGTTGCAATTTTATTCGTCTTGTTTATTCTTCTATTCTTCAGGGTTTTTAAATAGGGTTCTGAATGTAATCTTCTCTGATCTAGATTATGAATCATATTTTAATTTAATCTGTCATAATACATTGAAAGCTAACTAGTCAAATTCAAGTTTTTGAACTAGTGCAATCGTTTCTAGCTACGATGCAAGTTACAACTTTTGACGGATAGCATTCAAATAAAAACAACTGAATCGTATAATATCTAAATAAATGTTTAAATAATAAGCATTGAACTAGCACAATGGACATTCTTGTCTTGCATCAAGTGTGCGTAGGTTTGCACTTTGGTTGTTCCTAGGGAAGGAAATATACTTCATGTATATGGAATTCAATGAAAATTCCTAGGTTTGATGAAGTAAATGTAATAATATAACCTTTACTAAATACAGAATGAGTGCAGCTCCATCTGACCAATTAAATGCACATTAAAAAAATATTAACGATAGCTTGGATTTGTTGGTCTGTCGTATCAAACTTTGACGTGTCTAACTCAAACAAACTCTGAATAATTGAGCCAAATACAAAAATTGTTGTAACTGTTCCCTGGCATAATACATATAAATGAAAATTATTTATTAGATACATATATTTCAATTATTATCTACGAATAAATTATCTATTTAATCAAGTCTTTTGGATAAACTCCTGAGAAATACATAATGCAATGATGTGGAAATCGACTCCAATGCATGAATTAAAAAAACATAAAATAAATCTTATTTACTGCATAAAAAACTTTTTATGCTCCACATAAAAATAGTTTTTAAATAACTTTGTGAAAAATAAAGACTTAAGATGAAATTAGTAGTCAAACTTTAGTTTGAACTGAACTAAACTAAGAGAAGTATATTCTCTTAAAAAGATTTAGGTATTTATGTGATTATATTTAATGAAGTCTATGAAATATGGTCATTTTAAAAATAAACATATAAATATAATTTGTGCCTTAATATTTGTAAGCATGTTTGTTAAGGAACTGTTTACAATTTTTTCCAAAAATTTGGATTTAAAAACAAAAATATCAAAATCGATGATTTCATTACAAGAAAGAAAGTTTCATAGTTGATGCAAAAACAGTCTAAGTACATTAAAAATCAGCCAATGAGAAGTGATCCTCCTCCTTACTCATTCCCAAACCACAAATCCGGATTCAAGTCCTCCTGATAATACAAAATAAACAACATTATGGGATATTAAATATACTTTAACCATCCTTCCAAGGTTTTATTTAAACATATAACACGAAGAGTCGGGATTCCATTCATAATCTTAAGAATAATATCAATTGCTCCTACTCCAAGCACTAAGGCTTGAACTTTGATTATGATTGCTACTAAGTTTTATACATTTTCTGAATTTTCATAACTCTGTGGAACACGGAACTTAGTTGTCTAAGTATCAGGGCAAGTTGAGACAGGTATATTTCCAAAAACCTAATTTTGTAATAATCAAGTAAATTCAACTTTAAAAATTTCCATTTTCAAACCCCTGTCCACAAAACTGTTTTAGAAATAAAAGTGACAGAAAGGTTCATTTATGTAATTGGTGTTTTAAAAAAATACATATGATAAAATATCAAACTATTAAACATAAATATGATTTTAGGAAATATCTACGTAATTCTGTATCAAATATGATTCGAAGTAACTCAATACTGACTTGTCTTTCAAGTTGTCAATTAATTGAGTTTAGAATCCATGTATTATGAGTTTATTAATTTGGTTGGTGCCTAGGCAATTTATGGTGTGTTGAATGGTTTTAATATTAACTGGGTTCCATAGGCAAACTGAAGTATTACAAGGGTATCAACTTGCAAATTTAGATGACTAACTCAATTTGATTTTAGGCAGAGGTTTTACGCTTTACTGTGTGTCCATTTTAGTTTTAATATGTACTAATGTATTGTATACGCAGTCAATGCAGATCTAACAGTCACCTGATTTAACGCGCGTCACTGCCCTGCCCCTTGAATCCACGCCAGGGTTATCCAAATTATTGGATAGCTACTACATAGGATAAGCTGTCAAAGCTACTTTTAACGGTAACGTTTTTTAACTTACATAGACTGTTGAGTGCAAAACAAAGGAGTGGTCGGCTTTAGACTTTTATACCCTATTTGGACAAATTATGAAATAAAAGGTGTATGCATGTACATTTATGGGTTTCTTCCTTCTTTATTGAAGGCTCAAGATTACTAGTTTTGGAACGGTAGCATAAGACTAATCTCTTGATTCTACTTAATAGAATGAAATTGTATAGCTCCGCATCTCCGCAAGATAGGTATTTACCAACAGAAGTTAGTCCTCCATCCCTTAAAAACTCGTCCCGACTTCTCAACCTCGGATTAAAGTTATGAAGTTCGTTAGAGCTCATGGTATGTAGAATGTCTTTCATAATGGATTCCCACGACTTACCCATCTGTCTCCATTCTTGACCACATTTTTTTATCTCTCCCAAATAGCTCCATTTGTCCCATGAATAACCTGTCAATTAGATCATGACCAACTTTTTTCTCGGTCTCGCCCTTGATCCTCAACACCCAGAAATCATTATTTTTCCTCAATCTTTTAAACAAAGCCTTTCTTAAATATTTTCTCGAAAACCTTTACGAGTATTGGTGATAGAAGAAAATCAAACTCTTTATAGAACTCGAAAGTCAGGCTTGAGAGGCCGAAGATTTGTATATCTTTCTATAATTACGCAGAAAAGTTCCCTCTCCGTTTGGATTTTCTCGGACATGGAAATATTCGAAGACGATAGTTCCGGAAATACTATGGGATTTTTCAATGCCTTGTGATTGACATTTTTAGCAATAGGATCAATATGGCATTCATCAATTCCTTGAAGTGGGATGTCCTTCAGAGATTCCACAACGGCCGTGTGTCTCTCAGTTCTCTCATCATAGGTTTTCATAGAACTTTCCTGCCTCAATATTTGGACTGTGCTTTTTGCCTCTACCTTACTATGAACACCAATAGGGGGTTTATTTATCTGATTATCTGAGAGGGTTTCTCTCTGTATTTCTAGATTTGAACTTTTTTCCGTTTGAAATACAGCTTCCCCGTATGACTTCGTTGTATTATTGTTATCCCCAAGCTTTTTTAATTTTCTCAAGAGGGGTCCCTTGTATTCTTTTATAGAGACCTTAGAGCCTTCACATTAGTAAATGGATGCCAAATCTGAAGCAGTTTCTATATTGCTTACGTGATTGATCAGAAACAAATTTGATGATACTTTCTTTCACCGGTAAAAGTTGAGGAATTTTATGAGGATCTCCAGTTACTTCGACCAAGAGAGAGCCCGAACTAATAGTTTCAGCTGCCTCTTTTATTGCTGGATGTTCTGATAAACTTTTTTTTGATTTTACGTTGATCTCACAGGTCCAACCACCGACACTGTTTCAATAACGAGTTTCAAATTCTAAACTAGCTCGGTCTCTGATACTTTGGAAATGTATCGTAGAGCTTGGATTTTGAATGAGCGATTTGTCAATTTTTCAAGTGAAGATTTTAAATCTATAACATCAACTTTAAATTTTAATCCTGTTGACGTCTATTTGTAGTCCATGGGAAGAATTAAATTTAAGAATTATTGTGTGATGTTAAAAAGCGTTTTTGTGCATACAATTGCACGACCGGAAACCATTTCTGCACTTATATGTTATAGGTCATAAGCAGGCACTCAAGTTTATAAATTGCTACTTCGGTAATCATAAGGGAAGTAAAGATGATGAGAAGGTCACAGAAGGAAGGCCATAAGCAAGTGTCTGAAAAGTAAAAATTCACAAAAACCCACCACCTCAAATCAAAGACGATATGAAATTTAAAGAATTTATAAATTGGATAGCACTCTGGGACAATTATGTGATGGTGAGGGAAATGAATGACCAAAGAGAAGATAAGAAATAAAGAATTTTTTAATCGTTATGCAGTCTGGAGATGTTGAATCACGCCATGGATATCAACAATGCACAAGATAAATTATATAAAAGAAATTATGGTACCTATAGAAAATTACCTAAGAAAACAAACAAAATAGAGTAAAATTAGTGGAACGGAAACAAAAAGAGGATGACAATTTTGATTCATTCTATACTTCATTAGGAGTTTAAGCAAAAAAAAAAAAAACTGGTGGTGTGTGAGATGATGTTTGATGCTTGGATGTCAAATTAAATTATACTGGGGATAAGAAATGAAGATAAAAAGAAATTATTATCATCTCAATCAACCGAGTTATCCCTTGCAGAAGGTGTAATTTTGATCTGCTGTAGTGAAGAGAATGGAAAAGTCCAGGAAGAAGCATTGGCTTAAAAATTATTAGTATAAAACAACAAAATGTTGAGAAGATAAGAAGTCAAAAATGCATGAGATGCTCTTATTGCAGAGGTAACAATCATGGAAAGGGAGGAAACTGTACAACATATGGGAAGAAGTAAAATCGATATACTGGTCCATCAGAAAGTCTCGGAACATAAAATTTTTTATACAATTAATTACATCTAGCCGTTTTAAATGAAATTCTACAGATTTTTTAAAACTTAGGAACTTGGTTCGGGAAGAACAAAATTCGGTTTTCCATGATACCTCAGGTCATCGTAAAGCTTTTTGCACCCATCAAATCGTAATTGTTGATGCTGTTGAGTAAGCAAGGGTCGTTCAATATGTCGGAGAGACTTGCCACCAGCTTTTTTACGGCATTGGACACCGTGGAACGGCTCACTTTGCCAAGTTTGTCATCATCATCGGATTTTTTTGTTGTTTCAGGCTTTAATTAGATCGCCCTTCCACTTCTATGACGATCACTGAGGTCTTCCCCATTGTTGATCTTAACCCTGACCCTCCTCACTGTGGTTCTGTAGATATTAAGTGTCTTAACAATATCAATGTAGCTAAAACAACCGCGGACTAAACGAGTCACTTCTGTTTGCTCAATTTTCGTAAATATTTATTATATGCACATGGTAATTAAAGTGTTCAATACGTAAACCACCAATTTGTTCTTTTTTGTTAACTTTTGCATAAAATTAACCAAAACTGTTTAAAACGCAGTTAAACTCATGTTCCAAAACTTTTTGACGGCCCGGAAGAGAAATAGGACATTATCAAAGAGTTTCCAAGTCCTAAATAGGTGATAAATGTTTCACTGCAATTAGAATAAATGGGATTAAGAAATATAATAATAATCAAATTGGTATTACTGGATTTCATTAGTGAAGGAAAGATCATTCCTAAAATTAAAGCAGTCTCTTATACAGGAGCAGAAGTTACTGTAGCAGAAATATGGCTTGTTAAGAAGATGAGATTAAATAAGAAAATTGTGAAAAAGTACAAAGAAGAGAAGATTTCAAATGTTGATGGATTGCAATAATTAATGATTGGAAAGTTAATAATTACTTTAGCGTTAAATTCAGTAAAAAGTGAAGAAAATGTAATTATAAGAATTGAAAATTAGTAAAGAGGAACCAATGTAGATAAGTCTTAAAGAAGATTATCAACCATACACAATTCATACTGCAAAAAACATACAACTTACCTATAGAGAAGAAGTGAAGAAAGAAATTAACAAAATGGAAAGAATGAAAATAATAAGTAAAGTCAGTGATAAAGCAGTAGATTGGTGCCATCTATAAGTAGTTCTACCCAAACCTAGTGGAAAAGTGAGAATATGTATGGATCTTAAGGAATTGAATCACCAAATTAAGAAGCCATCCTATGAGAATACCATGGGACATAAAATCGAGGATTCCAAAAAAAAATGAGTTTTTACAACATTGGATGCAAAACAGGGATATTGGCAGATGGAACTTGAAAAAAAATCAAGAGAAATGACGTGTTTTATGACTCCTTTGGATAAATATTTTTTAATAGAGCTCCGATGGGATTCAAAGCAAGAGGGGGGCATATTGTCTTCGTGGAGATTAGGCATTAGAAGGTTTATCAAACATTTACAAAAGTCGTAGAATACATTATCACTGGATGACACAATATCAAAGACCATATTAAGAACGTATGTAGTAGAATCCTACAAAGATGTAGAGAAAACAAAATAACATTAAATCCATTTTAATTCGTATTTGTACAAACAAAATTAAATTAAACCCAGAGATACATTTTCACCCATTAATAATACATACGATACAATAACAACATATAAAACCAAAACAAAATTATAAATTATTCTATTAAAATAGCAAAATTTTTAAAAAAAACTGTATTTTTTTTATGGCAACCATGAACCTTATATGTCCTTGTTATTTAGCCGAAATTTTCATATTTTGCGATCTTTTATTGCGATGAAGTTATCATAGGAAGACACTTGCTTTTGCTTGATTCACAATCTTTCCAAAAAAATAATTAATTTCTCCTTTATTCACAATTTCATGAGACGAATGAATGGTAAGAACCAGATTTCCAGAAGCATCTTTACGTTGAGCTTTTAGATGGCTCACGATTCCTTTGATACCCCCGTCATTTTTATCTAATTTTCTCAATATGAACTTATCTTCTTCGTGAGAGAAAGCAATACCAATATCTAGCTCCATATCAAACACACTTAAGATAATATTTATGGAGCCTAGACAAACGTGAATACCTTAAACTACTAAATTGTTCAGTTTTAGTGTTCCAAAGATCATATATTCTACCTTTATATACGTGGGCCGTTTAGAAGAATGATAAACCTTTATCGGCTATTGATCTTTCATAATTTTACTCTTCCTGGCTTTTGAAAAATAATCTTTTTTAAGTGGATTAAGATAATTGCCTTCAGGGTATGACCCGATTGAAGATTCATTGATAATTATTTCTTATTATCTGGAATAAGTTAAAGAGTTAAAATAAAAGAAAACCTCCTGTGAGGAAAGAAACACAATGGAACAATTTAATAAAATAAGGAAGAAAGTAGAAGAGATCCTTTAAATGATGTTCCAGGACAATTATTTCAAGATTTCTTCCATAAATGACAACCAACAAACGTTATTGAAAGTCCCAAATAATTCCAAAAAAGCAGTTAATTTAATAATGTAAAAAAATTAAAAAAATCAGAAGTACAACTGCCCTAACAGAAAAAAACTATCATAGCCTAGAGAAGGGCTTTTGTCAACATAATCATTCTTCTCTTTTCCTTTCTTCTTTTTTTTTTTTTTTGCAACCATAAAAAAACCAAAAGAGCTACAAAGTATACATACTCCTACACTGCTAATTGAAGTAATGTGCCAGAACGAATTCCGAATGCTGGTAAGCACATGGGCATGTCAGATTGAGCCAGAAAATAGCCAGTAAAAGTCCACACCGGAGCGGATGATGAATTGAAATTAAAACTAAGTACCGGAATTCCATAATCTCAACACATTATGCATTAAGAGTCTTCAACCATAGCCATGAATTTTAAATGCATCCTTATCCGGATTAATGGCATCCAATCGCATCATAAACTCTTGGCAACTCATAATTATTTATAATAATTCACTGCTATTTGATGTATCTCTTTTGAGCATCAATATTTTGATGGCTTACTTAAAAGGCCTAACCATAGATGCACTATCAAATGTAATAATCCAAGGGATTCATGTTTGTGGTTCCGGGAGCTGAAACTTTTTCAACCAGAGTTTCATATTATCATCCATCTTTTTCTACACAATTTTGGTATTGTTTGGTTAGATGTACCCTGCATGAAGTGACCTCAAATGTAATATTAGTCAATGAAAAGTCTAGATAAATAAGTTAAAAGTACTTTTTTTTATATAGCAGAAAAAAAAATAACTATAATGCCCGCCTCAAATCGCAGTGTAATTTTTTTGGTGAGACTGGATGGTAAAAAATAGGAGCATATAATTTCTGGTGTGGTGATCGTCCCATCAAAACTTTTATTATCGACTTCAAGTAGAGACAGAAGGAATTGAAGAATATTAAAGCAATCACCTACACACCGAGTCCTTCCTTTTTTTTTTACTTGGGAGAATGCCCTCAAAAACAATAATGGCAAAAGCTCACAGGATGGACAGTGGTGTATAAATTTTTACCTGGCACTGCAGTATACTGGGGATCTTATGCTTTAACGGGGATCCCAAACCCGTATTGGGGAATCCTTTTACTTCTTATGGACAAAAGTGGTTCTAAAAATGAATGGTTACATCCTCACTCTATACTAAAAAATATATATTGTGGAATAAATACTATACATTTTGTGCATTGGGATTGAAGATTCCGATTACTTCTATTCCCATGTCTGTTAATGCGGCAATTAACTAACAAAGTGGTGAATATAGTACGAAAACAAAGAAATTGCAGAATCACAAAGGTTGATTGGCCCTTGTCAAATGTGTCAAGTCACCCAGAAAAATTCGAAATAGAAGGTTCGATAGCAAAAATACAGTCAGTTATGTACACAGCAAGGAATAATAAAAATGCAATACCTTGAGGAATAGAGAAGATGGTCAAGAGTTCAATATCCATGATGGAGAGTTTTAATGAGAATACCATACTTATTAAACATAAGTAAAGAAGATGAAAGGAAATGCGTCAGCCGAATGAATGCTGGGAACTACAGAAAATTATACAACAGTTAAGTGTTAAAATTTGTAAATTAAATTTCTTTGTATTTCGTTATAATTTTTTTAAGTAGTGATCCTATAAGAAATTTTATTAGGTGAAGTGTTAATTATTGTTTAATTATCTATAACATTATAAGTAGATTATTTAAGTACAGCTTGTAATTTATATTTATAATTTTAATTTTACGTTTATAAATTTTCTATTTAAAATAAAAAGAAGAACATTTGTTATCCTTGTATGGAATTATTTTATAGCAAAATGAATTTTAGATTTAGAAAGAAAAGTTAAACATTGAATCAATTGTTGACATGATATCATATTTTAACTACAAAAATCAAGCCTTTAGTGAAAAATAAGAGCCGTTTTTTTGCTACAGAAATTTGACATTTCATAGCCGAACAAATATAGTCGAACAAAAAAAAAATTAAATATGAAAGTTCGAAACTTTGATAAGAGGATATATACCAAAATGATGTATATATGCATGCATATAATGAAAATACTTTTAGTGGGTGCAAGATGAATAGAGACTAGGTATATTAGGACCACTATTTTCATAAACAAAAAAGGGAAAACAAAAAAAATAAAACATTCTTTTATCTAATTCATATAAATCTTACAGAATATAAAAAAAGGTCTACATATATCGCGAACCATCAAATACTCACCAAAGTGATAAAGATAAATTAAATATAATTTTGCAGTACGTGAAGTCTTCCTGGTGTGGTAGAAAAAATGATGCAGTGATGTATAAAATATGCACTACCAGCAAGGTTGCCCCCTTATCGGTCTAGCGGTTCTAGCGGCACAAGCCATTCCTGTTCTTTAACTGCTAGAACCAGAACCGACAAAATCTTGTGCCTTTGTTCCTTTATGAAGAATAAATTAGCTTCAATAAGTAAGTCAATTTTCTGCGTTTTTTATTGTTTAATTGCAGAGTTTTCCAATAATTTTTTGATGTCGCACAGGTGATACGGTTGTATCTGAGTTCCAAATAGCTAAGGGTTTATTATGTATCTGAAAAGTGGTTGTAGGCATCAGAGAGTGTAAATACAAGAGGGAAGAGGTGGGGTAGATTATGGATCCAGGCCCGCTACTAAGTTTGTCGGGCCCTATAATATGATAACTATAATATTTCCAAGTCACAGTTTCCCAAACTTTACTATGACAAGGCTCCCTATACAAAATAATTTTTAGCTGACGCCCCCTTTATACAAAGAATGAGTTGTTCTCTGTTCGTTTAGACTAAAAGCAATTCCCAATTCTCAATCTTCCTATTTACACATAGCCTCCTAATGTTTCATAGAGTAAACTATAGACATTGTATTTAAATTTGTGGGATTAGTTAAAAGATCTAACTATAATATATAATCTTTTTTTTTTATTTGAAATATTTAAAAACAATCTATTATTATGACAATCAATTTAGGCGACTTTATGTAAATTTACGACACACACAAAGAGTTAATAGGAATGATTTCTAGATGGATGATAATTTGTCAACAAATATAAATGTAAGGCCTACTCAATGTTGAGAAAATTCATTCGAGCATGCTTTTGTCTTAACGGACCCATATATAACATTAAAAATAATGAATTTGACTTTATATTATACAGCTTGACAACGAGCGTGTGTAGCTGAATGCATAAAAAATATAAATATAAGCTTACATACAGATAGTTCATTATTATTAATATATACTCAATGGTTTTATTATTCTATAAAATATCCAGCAAGGATATCGTCAAGTTTCATAACAATCGAAATAAGTATTGGAAAAGAATTATTTTAATAGATATTAATATCAATATAAGTTAAATATTTTTACTTTTTATACTTTTTGGCATGGTCATAAGTTTAATTAAATTTATTTAATTTATTCACATAATTTGTTTTGCCTTACAATGAATTAAGTCTAGATTTTAAAATTATTCTTTACAATTATATAGGACAAAGTGCTATGTGTATCAACTATATAGTCACCTTGGAAAATTCATTCTTCAAACTAACAATTCCAAAAAAATGGGGCGGCTAAAAAGTTCACAGATTAACATCATTAATTACATTTATGTTCTACCTATGTATACCCAGAAAAAATGTACAAAAGGATTAATACGATGAATGGGAAGAGATGATTAAGACTTGAGTCCTTATATAAATAAATATTCATTTAAAAAGGAATATTTACATATATTTATTTTAAAGTAAGATTGTTTGAATTGGATGAAGCTTAAGAAAGATTATCATATTCTGTAAATATTTTTATCTTCTGATCTTAAAGAATTAGTAAAATTAATGTATTCAAAGTATTTTATATTAGGGATAAGGGTTTAATATATTAAAAAAAATACATTATGTTTTAGTCGAGTTTTTATCATGGCCTAATATCTTAAAAATTAAAATTGCCCGCAATAAACTCCCTCTTACCCTGTAAATGAGTTTTTCAAGCCTAAATGCTAGTTTTTTTAACGATTTTCAAAAATTCGCTTATGTTGTGATTATTAAAGTACTTTTATGGATAAGATAATAACTTTATAGTATGTTTAACGATAAAAGTAAAATTTAAGGATGATATTGAAGGTTGAAGATCCCAAAGAAGGTCTATCAATTCTTGCAAATTTTTTGTAAAAAGGTTTCCATTTTTAGAATGATCACGTCCTTATTTTTATTATAACACGCAACCTTTCCTCCGAAAAGAAACAGAAAAAAGACTCGAAATCATCTGGTAGTTTGTCAAATAAGTACCAATTGCTATATATCTCTTATGTCCTCCCAGACTATCAGAGTCATATATTATTTCTTCACCATTTTTAAAATATATTTTTTCATATTTAAATCTACATTGTATTTTATTTAATGGAATTTTATTAAGTCATACCACAATAATATATTAAAAGCGCAGCTATTAATTTGTGTTACTATATGATATCCAAAATTTCTTCATATAAATAATAAAATGGCAAATATATTCATATATCCTATAAAGGACGAGGGATCAACAAGAAATTGTATTCCTGTTCTTTTGGAAGCGGAGCATAAATATATAAGAACTTATTAGTTTGATTATTTATCAAAAGAATACATTATGAAATAGACATGATGTATCAAGTGAGATGGAGAATCGACAGGTGACAACAAAATATATAGGGTATTTTTGTGTTTACGAGACAACGCCGTGTGATATGTTAATTTAATTTATTTAGTGTATTCATGAAAGAGTAAATACAATAGTTAAACTGTTTTGTAATGCTATAATATTGGCTCGTAGTGATCCTCAGGAGCATACTGATTGAACATTTGTTAGTCCTCATAAAAATGTTGAGCAATTAGAGGATTTGTTGGTGAGTTAAAATTGTAAGTCCTTGTTGGACTCAACGTAGAATTGGGGATTGATTTTCAGTCTCTTTTTTTTCCTTTAAACATGATCCTTATTTTCTTCAGTAGCTATGTGTCAGCTTACGAACTTTCCAACCAACCTGAAATATATTAATTTTCAAAATTATTCAAATTAGAAGATATACATTTAAATTAATTAAATATTATTCTTCCTGTGTGTAAAGTGTGTAAATACTAAAATCAACATATATAATAAAAAAATATAATTAAATTAATCAAATATTTATTTTAAACTTTTTACATGACGATTAATCGTTTTTTTAATCCTACCATTTGCTCATCATATAATTGTTTACTACTTTTTTTTGGAAAAACATAAATAAAATTGGTTAAATAAATAATTTGTCGAAAGTAAATCTTTTTTCAAATTATAAATTTAACCTATTCAAATTTATTGTTGAAATAAATCGATCAGACTAGTGTCATTTAATTATATAAAACCCTAAATTTATTAACTTTTGGTATATATAAAATGATAACGTAATAATTCATTAAAAAACAAAACATTAATTTCATTAAGCCTAATAAGATTATAACTACTTGTTGTTGAAAGGAATGTCTCTATTTAGCCTCTATTTAAGTTATATTACATTCAATGTTAAGCAGGACTTTAGTTTGTAAAAATTATAGTTTATGTTAAAAAAAAAGTGGTAACTGGGTTTGCTGGAAACAAACACTTATTCAAGGGAAATGAGCACAAAAATAATCTTGAATAAAAATCAAGGAACTTAGAAATATTCAATAGTTTTTTTAACTGAAAGGACAACAGTATAAAAAGGCATTTTTGCTGTTTACTAGAATTTTTTTTCTGTAAATGACTTTGTAGTTTTTTTTTGTTTTTTTTTTTAAACTTTTTTTTTACAAAAAATTTAATATTCTTTAAAAAGCTATGGTTTTTTGGAAATTTTTGTACAAAAGATTTAATATTGGATTTTTTTTTTTAATGTTCCTTTAATTGGTTAAATGGAGTTGCATTGATTAAGAATAAGTAAATATTAAAGTATTACATTTACTCCATCTAACCTAGGAATCATTAGGTCAAACTTAATTATTTAATTTTTTTTTTTTTTAATTTCCATAAATTGATATAGATTTTTGAAAAAAAAATTCCGAAGAAATTTATTTTTTGTATTTAGCTATAGATTTTTGAAATTTTTATCACGACGAAGTTTTTAATGAAGAGGTTCTTATTAAGATGGTGTAAACGGTTCTACGGGTATTTATGCAATAATAATTTATTTTTTCTCTTGATTTTTATAGAATATTAGAGCGGGAGCATACAGCTGTTGGCGTGATCTTACGCAAAACTAACGACCTTGAGCAATCTATAGGAACTATTTTTACTATAAAGAATTATATATAAAATGAAAGATAATTGAAATATTTATATTTTATTAATGTATTATACACTCCAATTGACCAGCTTTGTAGAACGGTTGAGTAAAATTTAAAAGCTTAATCTATTTCTTTGGTATCTATGCTCTATGTGGCATATTTATAAGCTTTCTTGTTGAGTTTTTAAGGGACATGAGGACGTCACAATAAACTATGAATTTCTTTGTCGGAAGAGTCATCACCCTTGTACATAAGTATTAGAGTGCGTCAAACCTCCTCCCTCAATTAAAAAATATTGCCTTGGTGGTATGATAAAAATATTCTACCTATAATAAAAACACACAGTATATTATATTTTTGAATTCGAATAAATTCTACCGGGCGGTATATAAAAAGTGCTTTCATCTCATAAAAAAATAATTTTGTAGAAATTTCATAAATTTTGGTTAACATTTACAGGCCCATATCAATGATAAAAAATGGAAATATTACAAGACTTATTTCTATAAACTAAATCAATGAGACGGAAGTAATTTAAATCATAAGAAATATATTTCTCGTTTATCTTTTCTCGCAGAATACATAAGACATCAAATAGTAATATTTGTTTTCCAGGTTAATGAAAAAATACTGAAATAAATGAATTGAAGGTAAATACATAATCTACAAAGTAATAATTTTCACAACTACACATGTTTACTCACTTTTACATTAGTTTTCTCTTGCTACTGTTTCTACTACTTGTCAAACAATCTGAAAATGACATTAAGGCAATTTTATCTTTGATTTGGAAGAGATATAAGACGATAAATTTATCCACTCTGTGACTTTTTTAGTCAGCAAATTAGTCTCTTAGCCCTACCGTCTAAAGATGATCCTAAGTCGTAAGAAACTAAATCTACAAGTGTTGTAGACTGTGTTATGTCAATTGGAAAACGTGGAATCCCAAAATTTCTATCAAAGTGTCCTGTCTATCACCAAGTTTATCAGTCATTACTATGAGCATCTTACCCATATTGTGTTGCTCCCTTAATGGAGTTAAATCACTGATGAGCGTAAGTACTACCATTTCTGCGGTTAAATACTACAGATGACGAGATAGAGCATATATGGTACTCTTAGACATGGTTGGAATGATTAGTTTATATTGTTTGGATTTATTTTACATACACAAATCATTCCAAGGACTATCCCCAGCTGGGTTACATGTACTTTAGATAAAATATACAAAATTGAAAAAGACATGTACCTTCTCACTCTAATATTTGGTATAAATGGTTCCAGGTGACAAAAATAAGATATTGTGTTGTAAAAGAATCATTTTGATAGAAAATTGCAATCTAAAATATTAAGTGGGCCTTATGCACTGCACCAGGACGTTTGAAACAAAAATCTTTGTTGCTGAGAGCATCTAAATACAATACGCACAATTCAGAGAATTACTTGTAATCATCACGCTGATATTGTGTAGAGAATTTTGACCAGCTAAAGTGCTTAATTTCTCCATTCTTGTACCACAGTCTTAATTTCATCAATAAACTGATATCAAAGAGAGTTAGCTTTTCTTAGATGAAGAGCTCTCAATTTTAAAAACGTTGAGAAATATTTTGAAGACAGATACTTCTGGGGATTTCGACGTTTCTCTCTTTAATTATTTGAATATTTGTGTCAGCATCACCTCACCAATGTGATGCCGACGTGGGTTTGAGAGTAATGGACGTCCTAAGCCCAGTTGAATAAAAATAGAAGGAGCAGTAACATGATTTGTGTTAGAGGGCCATGAAACTGCTGCTTGTATTTTTATTCAACAGGTCTTAGGACAGTCGTTACTCTGGGCACCATGTGTTAAACACCGTTGAAACAACTGATTTTTCACATTTTCATAGTTTCAGCATTTACATGCTTTTCTCAGTTATAATTTCTCCTTGCCGTCGCTCAGTGCCTGTTTTGCAATTATGTAATTTCTTTCACTTGGCTCTCTTAAGCCAAGTGAGCAACATTTCTAGATTAGTAACCAAGTATTTCTTACTAACTACAATTAAAACAACATATTTTCAAGGAAGTGCATGTTAACAATAATAATAGTAAAACAGAATTCTTGAAAAAAATGAAGGTCTAGTGTTGCTTACCACAGTAATATAACCATATAGTATAATATTCTCATTTCAAAATACTTAATCTACTCCCAGCAGAATTAATTCAAATTTAAAAATATTTCATGTAGTTTGTTGTTATTATAGGTAGAGCATTTTTGTAATACCACCAAGGAAATATTTTTTACTTGTCTGATGCACCTTAGTAAGTATTCATACTACAAAAAGGGATGTATTTGAATTTACCTGTCAATAGTGATGGCACAGATGAAGATAATATTATCTGCAAGTATGTTTAAAATAAGAAACATAAAAATGAAGTGGTCGCTCTTAAAATTTGAAGAATTTTTGGGAGGAGAGAAAGAATAATGTTCATGGTGTTTCATGAAATTAACTGTGGTTAGCTGTGGAATGAAGGAAAGAAGAACACAAAACCTAACAATGATATGAGCACGGATAACTCAAATGTTGATCCTCCATTCTACTCTGATTCCAATAAGAACTTATACTATGTATCAAGACATCAAAGATACTTTTTGTCTTTCATGCATCTTTTGTTACTTTATACCTATAAGTCATATGTTAACTTTTCAAAAATATAAAAATAATGATAACAGCTTTGGAAGAAAAAAAGTTAGCAACTACAAAAAGCCCATTACATTTAATATTATTGAATACTACTTCTCACCCGATCATTGCTAACTTGGTATTTCCTTCCAATGACTTACGCAGTCACAAGGTATTAAGGACACACTCAAAAACGACATATGGACTAACTTTTCTTTATTAGCATAAACTAGTGCGAATACCCAGCATTGTTTAGAGCTATTAGGCATGGATAAACTTAATATAAAGATAGACAATTTTGCTTTATTGATATAAAAAATGCAATACTTTTTCTATCTTATTTAGAATGAGCTGCTGAGCTTTTGCTAGACGCACTTGTTTCTTAATTTATAATTTGTATATAAAAAAATTTCAGGCAGTTTTAGGACTTGAGAATGAGGGATCGACCAAAAACAAACTTTTTTTTGTTAATACATATAAAATTTGTTTAACTCTTTTTTTTTCTTTTTTAACAAAAAAAGTTAGCTACAACCCCATCTTCCTCAGCTGTTATTTGATAGACCAAATGTTGCCATCCAGTTTTACGATATTTAGTAAACATTTAAAATTAAGACATATACAAACAGACACACTTTGATTTTTTTTTAATATGGAATATATATATATATATATACTTAATGAGCTATAGATATATATACATACACTCGTTTCTACATTCTTATTTCTTAGATCTTAAATATGGGAAGTAATACAGAGTATGTATTATTCCAACTTTCTTTGTAACTAAAGACCAAACTCTTCATGTGGAGCAGTTCAAATAATTTTTTTGTGAATAAAACAGAAGTGAAGGTCTTATCCTTTTTGGTAGATATTTTTGGTCATTTGAACCATTAGAATAAGAAAATGTTAGGTAAAAACAAAAATATAGTTGACTTAATGATCGAGATTAAAGATTTCAGTGCGAAGTAGGCTCTCTTCAGAAGCGTTCTCGAAACACGTATTCTCCTTCAATTTCCAACTTGAAATATAAAATTGATAGAAAACTTGAAGGAGGGACCAAATTGATTTTATCAAAAAATTTAAAATTGAGCTTCTCAAACAATTAAATGTTGGTATTTTGTGGAATTTTCAGACAAACTTTTTATTAAATTTATTAAAAATAACAAAGGATTTGCGTCTCAATTACCATTAGGATACAAAAAACAGCATTGATAACATTTGATTATTGTAGGTACCTAGTTGTAACCTACTCTTACGCAATAATTGTGGTAAAGATATATGATTTGCTAAATAATAACTTATGCCATTATGTAATATGTCAATGATTCCTAGATCTAAACATAGCTGATATGCAGAGTTATGTAATCAAATGTTAATAGTAGGAATGTGGTTTGCTTCTACTGTTATAATAATTAAAGTAAGCCCTACAATTACACACTATTTACAATACTTGAATATTTTATTTACTAATATTATTTAAAAGAAATAATTGAATTTCCGTTGATATTTTATCACCCTTTTAACCCACATGTATATACAGGGTGTTCTTGATAAATTGGGAAATCTTTAAAGCCTTATAACGAACGAATTAGATTGGGGTAGAAACATATTTTTTTATTATATGAAAGTTACAATTAATAACATTCATAATAAAAAACTTATAAATTAAAAGTAAAACAGCAGAACTGGTAGAATTGCAGATCGGTAATTGAACAAGGTCGCCTGGCTTTACAAAGCTTTTGGCGCCGTGTGGCCTAGGTTATCAAGAGAGGGAGATCTCATTATAAATAATTGAATGTTATTAAATGCAGCTTTCAAATATTTTTTTTTTTTTTTGGTTCTCCACCATCTGGTTTGTTTTTTATAATCGTTAAAGATTTTCCCAATTTATCTGGACCACCCTTTACATACAGCTATATGTGTCGTAAAAATGATTTATTTTCAAATACAATTTCTTCAAAAAAACCAGTTGTCAAATTAAAAAAATAAAACCAAATTCTGGAATTTTGATGGATTTTGATTTATTTTAATCAATAAAATAACCTACAGCCTCAATATGATAGTATCTTTACGAGGCCGAAAGCGCATGCAGGCTTTACCCCCTTAGTCTCAAGGCAAATCCTGGAATTCTTTTTTTGATCCAACGATAAATTGGTATTTGGTGTTTGAGAGTTTTTGGTAAGTTAGTCATTGGATCGCGCCCCAGAAAAAAAAATAATCACATTAAGACCCTGCGAGTATTTATGGCAAAAGTACTTGAAGATGAAGTCGTCAAAATGGTCTTGGAGCCATTTGAGACCTTTTTGGAGGTGTGGCAGGGAGCCCAGACCAGCTTCCGTATGTAAGGGCATCCATTGACAACCATATCAGTCCGGAGTTTCACCTTGGTCTCTAGCACGTCCAGGAAGGCGCTCACGGTGCGGATTTCAAGGAGGGCTCTGTACCTTTTCCAAATATGTAGAATAACGAATTCGTCAATTCATTCAATTTTTTTCAACTGGTGCAAGTTTAAATAAGCTATCTAAAAAATGTCCGCAGTCTAAGTGCCCGTGTTTGTCTAAGAAAGAGCGCCAAAGGGGTGGCATAGGTAGCTTGCGTACCTTGTACGCTTGTTTCCATTGATTAAATCATATTTAAGCCTTTCTACAAATTATTTATATAGTTAATATGTATGCATAAATTTTTTGATGCTTCATCTTATTAATGAATAATGGATTCTTATACAAAAATTTACAATGTATTTTGCTGTCAGATGTCGTTTTTTCTGTTGTTGTTTTTTCTCATATCAGTGTTCCGACCGTTTATTGGATGAATTTGAATTAGATCTTGTTAAGTTATGACAATTCCTAAAGATTATTGAATCACAATTTTATAGCTGGGAATCATTGGCTAACTCCCAAGGGATTTCAAGGCCTTATTTTTGCGCGAAATATTATCTTTCAAATACTATCTAGCGTAGACCAATCGCATTTAGGTCATATATAAAAATTATTGGACTTCGTTGACTAGGTATATTATAATATAGTAAAATTTGTAAAACATAATAAATAGCAAGACAAAGCTGATTTGAATTATTAAGTCGTAATTAACGAATCAAATACCTTATAAAGTTGTGTTATCATCATTTGAAAACTGGAGAATGGAAATTGAAATAGAAATTATTTATACATCCTATAAGAAGCAAGACACGGGTCGAACGTGGATTTCGATTTGGTAATTTGGAGACTAGATCCAACCCATAATATCCCTTATTTACATTAGTCTCAACTTTATTATATCTTGTATAGGTGGATTTCCACATCTACCGTACATATACACGTAAACAAAGATTCGTAATTAAAGAACTTGAAAATTAATCTATTTGATCTAATTAACAATTCTTTTTATTCTGTTGTTTGAACAACATTACGATAGAGCTTCATATTTATATCTATAAAACTCAGAAATTTGATGAATGATATATTGAATTTCATGCCTAGGATTGCCATTTCCTGCAAGTAATTTTAGGACATCGCTTATACAATAAAAGGCTTTGTAGAATGTAGGACAAAATGTCATTGGAACATTAAATCACAAAATATGGAAGCACGTGCTGAATACTATATGAAACAGAAAAAAATATGTAATAATATAAACCACCGCCCTGCTTGAACTAACATCTTGGGCCCTTCTAATATCCCAAAATACATCCCAGCCCACGGTTTTCTGCAGGACACCATCTATGCTCCAAGGCACCTTATAAAAAGTTTCATATACTTTAATGGATCCCTTTTAATATTAAAAAATGAACCGTAAATTACGTGTAGTCCAAAATGGTTAGTTTGGCAATGTGGAGGATTTTAATCTACTTTAGCAACCAACAGATTTCTTGCACAACTTGTAAGAAGGGGCTGGTCTTTCTGGGGAACCTACAGCTTTCCTAAACAACCTGAGTACTTTTGGATATGGTTTTTGATGTGTCAGACTTCTTTTAGTTTCATATAGCATCTAATTCTATATTTTGTTATTCGATGTTTTTTTTCTGCCTATTGTCTGTCCTTGCACTGATTTCGTGACAGCAGATGTTAACTACTTATGAAAATGTACAAGATACAAGCCCTTTTAATAGTTGATATAACATATTTTGAATTATTTCCTTTTTATTAAATTTCTTAACCCTTTCGTAGATGTGATAAAAACCATCAAATAAAGTAAATATTTGTGTCATAGATTGAACTGGGAAAAAATTCTACAAGAATATAGCGGAAATTGACTAATTACTAGCGTTAGATTCAAGTGTTACTCAAGGTAATAAAATGACTCGACTTAATTAAAGTCAAATAATTTCTCAAAACTACTCCAGCTTTCCTGAAATATTATTTGAAAAACTTGACTAAAGTCAAGCCTGAATGATCAAAGTTCCCAATATTCTAGTATAAATTAATTTGATTTCTAGGTGGCCTTTCTAATCTTGATTGTGCAAGCCATCAAATAATTATTCATTTAAGCAAATTGTCTTTATCAAAAAAAAAAACAATAAATAAATGTTTGTAATAGGACTGAGATGTATATATATTCAAATAACAATCTTAGTTAATTGAATTTATCCTTTTTTCATTTTCAATTATGAAATATTTATATCAAAATACAGGAAACGACCCTGTTAGTCTTGAAATTGTATAAAAAAATTTATGATAAAAAAATTCTGGAAAACTAATTCAACTTAAACAAACGTGTTCTAAACACATGCGGTCGGTGAAGCAACTATTATTTTAGTGCACATAGTTTTGTAAACCTAATAAATGTTGTTCCTTATCTGAGACCGTACCAAACGTTTTAAAATGTGTATGATGATTGTACTGTACCAGCTTATCCATTATTATCGCTAGCAGTGGTGTAAAATTAGTCAACCTATAAGAATGCAAGTATTATATAGACATATTAAAAAAAATAATTTTTTAAATCAAGATATGTTTCCACCAGGCATGTGAACGGAACACAAAATTATATGCCGTTCAATGGAATATGTTTTCAATGAACGGTTTTTTTTTTTTAAATCTTGAACGCTAAAAATCAGGTATTAGGGTTCCATTCCAATAGTACTTACAAAAAATTAAAAAAAAAAAAAAGATTATATATTTTTTTAAATGTAATTTAAAGGGATGCTAAAGCAATTATGACCACTTTGGAGACCTATTTTGTGGCAGTGGCACAGGGGGGGGGGCTGAGTGGGCACTTTTAAAAGGCTCATATAAAGTTTCTAGTACTCTAACTTAACTTAGTTAATATGAACTTTACCAGTTTAATAATTCTGAATCATGGGCTGAGGTTCATCATTTGGCATTGAATGTAAGCAAATGAGCTACTAAAAATAATAAAAATTGCTCTTGTCCTGGAACTCATTGGCCCTGATAGTCCTACCTTTTGGGAACCAAAAGGAAGGAATATCCCCTTTATGTTTGATGCCACGATTCCTAGCATCCTTGCAGAGGCTGAAAACGTACTGGTTGACCAGCGGAACTTGTTCGTGCACGTAGGCGAGGTAGAGGGCATTCATGGAGTTTCTCGACCAGTCAACGCTCCAGTTTTTCTTATCTTGTTACTTTACTGGGCACAAATCAAATTGGCTATACTTTGCCTTTTGGCCTCCATCTCAACAATGAATAAACCGATTTTAGTCTGTTGTAGCTCATTTGAACGCCAATATTCACTGAATTATTGTGTTAAAAAATCTTGAAACTAAGTTCTCAAATGAGGCCTCCTTGACACTATAAAATTGATTTTTTGTCTTACATTACTGTCCTTGCATATGGTACTACCTTATGATTGGAACGTGGAACAGAACAAAGAAAAAAATTGAACGGAACACCAAATTAAGAAAACACTGAAATCCTGTTTTCCACCAATTTTACAATGCTTTAGGATATAAAAAGCTCAAAAATCTTTTTTTGTGATCAAAAAGAATTAAAATTACCTATTACAATAAAGGTAATGAGAAAAAGCTAGACGCTTGAACAGCACTACTAAAAACGTATACTGCCCTATATCAATGTTATTATGCTCAAACCATAGGAATCAGATTGGAAATCGGGATTGGAATCGGGAATATTTTTGGAATTGGTGCATTACTAATATAAATTATGCTGCCTTGGATCTGGCAAATCGTTAGAGATTGTTCATGGGTCTGGCAACAAGACATTTAGTACCTTGTCATGTCTCAGACAGGTCAATGAAGGGGCTGAGGGAGCACTGCTATGAATTCATTGTGGAGGAAATATGACCCTCCATCAGTCCGGATCTTAATCTGATGGATTATTTTGTTTGGGGTTACGTTCAATCTATAACAAACCATACATATTATACCATCAAGGAAACAAGCACCAACATGGTTAAGGAACAACCTTGTCAACGCTTGCTCCTCCTTCCAGGCCAGGATCCAAGACGTGATTGATGTCAGAGACAAATACAACAAATGGTCTCTTTTTAAACATTTATATGTACAATTCAAGCTAACTTTCAAGTAAACCAACCGAAAAATGTCGGCTCGGTGACAATTAAAATATTTTTAAAAATTCACCGATTTGATCTTACTATATATATAATACAATCAATATAATTGTTATGGCAATGTGGAAAACGAGCAATGAGCAAAATGCCCAGGCAATCTATAATACTTTCAAAAGAGTGATCAATGGTAATTTTAACTTCATTTCCATTGTCAGGTGAAATGATTGTGGGTAATTTGATTATCAAACAATTCATTGCTAAATAATTTGATCATTAAGGATTTGATTATGAGAGAACTTCATTACAAGCAATTTGATACTTTAGTTTAATTTCATTGAAATTTATATTTTATTCATACAATTAAACTATTTTATGATAAGAAACTGTCACGAGAGACTCAATTCTATTTTGCAAAATATACCTCGGCCAACAGGTTGTGCAGGTGGACAGTTGGTCCCAAAGGGGAGATCAAAACCTATCGCCACTACTATTCAAAGTATCAAAGACCCCTTATAATATCCTACCATACACCCTGGCCCACAGGATGTACAATTGAACAATGGTTCAAAAGGCGTATCATTACCCACCACCACCACTGCTTTCTTGAGCATCAAGGAACTCTTTTGATTTATCATATTACACCAAGCCCATTAGTTGTTCAAAAGAACAGCAGGTTCAAGAATTAAATCATTACCCACAAACACAGCTTCCCTAAGCATCAAGGATCCCTTTCAATATCTTCTCATATACTCCAGCCCATAGGTTGTATAAGTGAACCGCTGGCCAACAAGGAGGGACATTAGTCACCGCCATCACTTCATTGAGTATCCTGTACCTTCTTATTCACACAACTTAAGAGATTGAAATTTTTTTGGTATTATACGGAGTGGGCTTTGTAACGGAATGTGTATCTTTAGTGATAGATAATGACCGTCATATGGCTCCTCTGCAACTGGAGGATTCAGGTGTTTTTTAATACTAAAATATAAGCCGATGAGGTGAGCAATTTGAATGATCGTGATAAAATATGGGTATATCAGGTTGACTACAGCAACAAGTAAATATCTAATAAAAATTCTTTATCCTAATTAATAATATTCGAACTACATGGTTGTTTATTTCAACTAAATTTTATAGAGATGAACAAAAAAACTTACTTTAACATACTTTTCAACATCAAATGTAATAATTTCGAAAAATCATATTTTTGAACATATACCTAATTTTTTAACCTAAATATTTTCACTTCATATATCCTAACATAGACACATTCACCAAATAAACTACTTTTTCAGCATGCGGCGATATTATAGCAATTACTAACACAAAAATTTCCTTTTTTTACGGATGCTCTTTTCTGTTTTGAGTCTGTGCATTTGGACCACTTAAAGCAATGTTGCAGTCAGTTGCAATGTAACTTCCTTCACTCGTGGAACTTCATCAACAATGAGGAATGACTCTTTGCAAAGCTCAAACTGATTTCTTGCAGTGATCTGTTTTAAGACATCCTTTTTATCTATAATATCCATTCGTTGCTACATGGATCACAACAGCCAAGAAGTAGCGGGTATCACTTTTCCACGGTTGATACTTAAAACTTGGACTTTGTCACACTGCCCTACCTCAGTTTCCTTAAACTGCCTTAAGGAGAGTTGCATACTCCTGTTCGCTTGTTCTTCTTGCTTTTTTAGTTTCAATGTGAGCATTTTAGATATGTCCAATCATATTCATTTTCCCCATGGCAACGCTGGAAGTTTCTGAAGCGTAGCACTTAAGGCTGCAGTGGAACAATTTTGTGCTCCGGATACATATGTATTGGTGACAGAATACCTTTTCTTTCGATCAATTGTATACCTCCACTTTGGGCCTTTCATGGTCTACATATATTTTCACACATCTCTAATAGATGCTACTTCGTAGTTATATCACCCTCTTTGGATAAATGTAAGCAGTCAAATCTGACCTTTACCGGACGGTCATACATTGCTTGCTATAAAGTACCGGAGTGAACGCGGTGATTCATGGCATACAGAACAAACCACTATCCATCAGCCAACTTATTTGTCTGGTTGTCACGTTGCCCCATCATAAGAATATTTTGAATGTCTGCATTTGCTCTCTCATATTATTCCTGAGATTTGAGTGATGGGGATTTCCACAGTCCATTGACCAATGTCTATTATTGTCTATTAAAAGGGGTACTTAATTCTCAATGAAGCGGTAGAGATGAACAATGACCCACCTTTTCGACCAGTGGTTCACTTGGACATCCACTGAACTGGGTTGAATTTTAAGATATTGGAAGGGGTCTTTGATCTTCAAGGAAGTGATGGCGGTGGGTAACGATCCACCTCTTGAACTTGTGGGTCTTTTGCACAACCTGTGGATAAAGTGTATTATAGAAGAGTGAAAGGGATCCTTATAGCTCGGGGAATTAGTAGCGGTGGGTAATTGTACACCTTTTGGACCAGGGGTTGACTTGCACAACCCGTGGGCCGAAATGCATCTTAGAATATTATAAGGGGTTCTTGATACTTTGGGTAGACGTGGCGATGGATTTTGATCCACCTTGTGTACAAGTAGTTAAATCGTGTAACCCGTTGACCAGTGTGTTTTATAATATATACGAAGAGGCCCTTGATACTCGAGATAGTGGTGGCAATAGGTTTTGATCCACCTGCAAAATCTGTTTGGCAAGGGATATTTTGCAAAATAAAAAATAGTCTTTTGTGACAATTTCTTATTATACTATAGTTTGATTGTCTGAATACAATTTAAATTTCAATTAAAATATACTAGATCAGGGATACTCAGCCTTTTAATATAATGGGCCGCATTACCATTTGAAATATTTCATGGGCCGCATAACCTATTAAGTCAAATATCTTGAAAAATGGCTATATAAAACAAAACGATTAAATACAATTTATTTCAATTTTAGACTAAATATAAATAAGGACCAAATTTAATTTCTTGGAGGCCAAACTGCTTAAAAAAATAAATAGATAGGCCATCCTGCTGCAGTCTCAGAAAATAAGAGATAACGTCAAATATTTTTCAATATTTGCTCGTATTATGAGCGTTCTACGCGTTTCGATGATATTGCGACAATTTTGCTAATAACTACTACTTGAAGTGGTAATGAGTAGTGGACCACACTTAAACGTTCGGTGGACCTAAATGTTGTCTGCAATCCACAAGTAGGACGTCCTAGCACTAGATTATCAAATTGCTTGCATTGATTTTTTTCTTAATCAAATCCTTAATGATCAAGTTACTTGCAATGAAATTTTATCTTAATCAAATCCTTAATTATCAAATTGCTTGCAATGAAATTGTATCTTAATCGAATCCTTAATGATTAACTTGCATTGCAATGAAATTGTATCTTAATCAAATTCTTAATGACCAAAGTACTTGTAATGAGTAGTTTAATAATCAAATTGTTTGAAATGAATTGTTTAGTAATAAAATTAATCACAATCATTTTACTTGACAATATAAATGCAGTTAAAATGACCATTCACTACTCTTTTGGAAATTTTATAGACTGCCCTGGCATTTGGGCATTGCCCGTAACATATATATATATAACTTTTGGAAAAAAAAATCCTATTAATGTATATTTTCTAAAATTCCCTCCTTTATTTGATTAATAATAGTAGACGACCTTATTTAAATAGTGAAGCTGATTAAATTATTGAGGATAGATTTTATCCATTTAATAATAAAATATTATTCTTTGCCTATGTTTTTATTCTAACTCGATAGTTATAACTCGTGTCCTACCCTACAAACTACAAATAAAAAATTGCTTCTTAATCGTCAATAAAATATGATATTCAGCTTATTATGTACCTTTTTTATCGTAAATTAAGTACTTTTATTTTTTTGGGTAGCTTCTTGGATTAAGTCTATTACCAAATTACAATTTCATTTTATCCTCAATTTAAAAATATGTGATTTTTTAAAAGTCTATTTTTACTTACACATATTTATATTTAAATTTCTTTTTTAAATCAAATCGATAAGTCTTTCTACAACAATAAAAAAAAAGATATGGAAAATTAAGAACGTAAAGGACTTGAAGATAAAATAAATTGCTTTAAATATTGCTTTTTTAATTAAAACTATTTATCAAAAAAGAGTTTGATTAAGAGCTTTTGAAGAAGTGATATATTTTGGAGTGTTAAACTATGATAAAGATATTTCCAATATGCACAATTACTTCTATTACACAAAAATTTACATTGTTTTTTACTGTTAGCTCTCATTTTTTCATCTTCTTTTTCTCCTATCAGTGTTTTGTCTCTTGATTAGATTAATTTGAATTAGATCTTGTTAAGTTGTGCCAATTCCCAATGATCATTGAATAATAATTTTATATTTGGGAATAATTGTCTAACTACCAACGGATTTTTCAGTTTTTTTGAAAATTCTTTTAGGTGGAATGGTTATGAGATATAATAATTTTAGTGGCGTGTAAGTAATTTAAGTACCTGGTTATCTCTGTGTTGTCATGAATAGATCATAATTTTAGATGTAAAATAACTATGTTAGTGATTCTATAGGTTTAATTTTTTAAATCAGAGACCTGAATAATTTTTAATTGCCTACCACAAATGTTTTGATTCACCATGTGTATGTGAGAGTTAGGGACCAAGTGTCACCAGGTTTTTTCAAATCGGTTCCCTTTGTACTAAAAGTTTTTTATCACAAAATATTATCTTTTTGACGCTATCTAGCGTAAACAAATCTCACTAAAGCAATCTATTCAAAAAATAATGGATTCCGTTTCACTGTGCCTATTAAAATATAGTTCACATCATAATAACATAATAAATAGACGGAATAAAAGCTGATTTGAATTATTAATTTGTTGAATAGTAGTAATTACCAAATGAAATACTCTATAAAGTTGTGTCACCATCAAATTGAAAACTTAAAAATTGGTTTGAAATTGCGGTTATTTTTACATCTTATAAGAAGCAGGATGCCGGTCGAACGTGAATTTCGATTTGGTAATTTGCAGAATAGATCCAACCCATAATAATCGTAATTCAAATCTCTATTAATTTGATTATATCTTTGAAAGGTGGATTTCCACATTTATCGTACTTGTACACGTAAATATGAGGTATGAGGCTATGCATATTTGCTTGTGGTTCTGATACAATTACGAACAGACAGATAGGCAAAGAAGCTACACGAAGCTACAAAATTCTCATAAAATAATTTAGGAAATAATGTTGATATAAATTTGTTAATTTAAACAAAAAGCTGTTATGTGTACTAAATAGACGATACCAAGACAAAAACTTTTTTTAAGTGTCAGATATTCAAAATAATTGAAAAATAGTCAATTATATCTATGGGCTAAAAATAACATTTCGAGACCTCAAAAACCTCATATTTTGAATATCTAAGAAATAAGCTCCACCCTAGTATAACATATTCCGATTTCGAGTCAGGACCACTCTGAATGTAGCCATGAAAGCTGTTACAACATTATCTTCGATGAAACGCTGATCAAACGACAAGTGCCCTTATATATTTTTCATTAACTTGCTAGTGACAGAATTTATTTCCGGAATTCCTAAGCCATTTGCCAAGATACCTATTTGGGGTGGATTAATAATGGTTGTAAATTCTGATATACTAAACATGTCTAAATTGGATGTAGTAAAAGTGCTCCCTTTAAATTCATGAAGAGCAAGTTCATTCTCTCTAGCTCTTTATGCCAAATCCTAAACACTATTAGAAATATCTTGCAAGGACTTTTGATCAGCATTCTTGACGATTGGAGTCATTAGTCCTGACATAGTAGCTTAGTAGCAATATTCGACGTGACCTCAAAGTCTTTTGGGAATTACTCTTCTCACAGAACTTAAAAGGGGTATCGCCAACCACTTCAATATAATGGCTTACAAGATTTTTATCTTTTAATATCAAAATAAATGTAAAGTAAATTCAGACTTTAAAACAACTAAATAATTACATGTCATTCTTGATGAAGATCTTTTTAATTCAAAAAAGTGAATGGAATCAAAACTACATATAAATATATTAGTCATTTCCGTAATTACAATAACTGATAATTTGAATAATAGTACATCACTAAAATCCTCCTTAACAATTTATGTACTACATTATTTGCCATAAATGGTAAACAGAGAGTAAATTAAGTCTATTTTCTTTGTGGAGGCAGCAATGCAAAAGAAAAGAAATGGGACTCAGAGCATGACCTGTTTCAATTCACTGCTCAACCGTGTAGAGCATTTGATTCACATCCATGATTGTCAAATTATGTACATATATATTAAACAAATAAATATATGTATGTACTATAGTTATCAAAGAATCCATCTTATTTTGAGCCGTTTAAATCTGATTACATACCTAGGTACGTACATAAAAGGCCATTAAATTGGAATGTAATTGTTCCGAGTTGAGTAATAATTATGTCATTTCCTCACATGTCTTTGTTATGCATTTTATAAAGTCTATTTATTTTACTCTGACACTGGTTCTTTTTATACAGAGGGCTCTGCCAACAGCAATGTGAGTTTTGAGATTGAGTAAAAAGTTAGGCTATAAATCGAGTAGAAAATATAACCTAAAAGAATGCCATACTTTCGAGAGCGTAGTAATTCCTGACCATATCATTGCTAGATAGAGAGTGGGATTTATATTTATCTATAATAGCTTTTTACAGCTAATCTCATAAGACTTTCCTCCAAACATTCGTTAAATTGTTACTATGTCCATTTTCAGTAGTTTTTTTTTTTTTTTTTTTTTTTCAAGCATACCGGAAATTCATATTTTATACATCTCTAGTATTAAATTATAATCTATAATTTTATAAAGTATGTTATAATTGGTATACCTAATTAAATGGATTTAGTATATACATTTTGAAGCATATTTCTAATAATTTTTTTTAATACTTCTAAGATAAATATTTTTATAAGCCTAATACCATTGAAGCACAGCACATAAATATTAGGTATATTTAATCTCAATTAAAGGAGACTCTAAATATGTAGGTAAATTACTTTAATCCATTATGTTTTTCTGGGGATAAAGCAATAGTGACCATCAAATTAAAATAATCAAGTAATAAATATATGTGGTTGAACAATATTTGAATTGTACAAACCAATATTTTTATATTTGTTTGTCTTGATTTAACATGATCACTAAGAAGTTACAAAGCAAATTTATAATAGTAAATAGTTTTTATTGAAATGTGAAATAAATGCTTTTTTGATTGTAGAAGCAGGAGTATAACTAACAATTCATATGAGAGTTATAGTTTATTTAAGCTCCGTTACTATCCTTTCAATCCGAAGGCGAGTACATCTTTATGGAGTTTAGCCACTCTCAACATAAAAATAGAGTGTTTCCTTATAGTATTGGATACGTATGATACTTTAAGTATTAATGCAAATAGCCTGTATAACGGACATGTTATAAAAAGAGACCCTAAAACAACATGGTAAACCTGACAATTTGAATAATGTTTTAGAGGAGAGCAGCTTAGCTGTCTTGAGGTTTCATTGGATCAGCTACTATTACTTGTGACAAGGAAGGAGGTGGAAAAGGAAATAAACAAAGATATTGGATCACACACACATGTTAAATTAGGTTTTAAATATAATTGAATGTAGTAGGAAAGGAAGTCTACTCCTCATGAGTTAAATAGCAATCACAACAGCTGAAGAAAAGAAAATTAATTCTTCAGATTATCAAATCCAAAAAAACGAAAAAAACGGGTAAGCCCTACTTTCATCATTTACTATGAACATCAGGGAACAAATTGAATACTTTTTTACCATTATATTGTTTCGATGTGAATTCCAAATCTAAGATAGTGTTTGGAGAAAATTAGAAATTAAATTTTACAGACTGTAAAGGATATATTGTTTCTAAATTAATGAATTATTATTAAAGGAGACATACTCTATACAGAATAAGACATCTCCCCTTTTTTTTACTATCTCCCTTTTTCATATTCACCGTAGTTAAATAATAAGACTAAATAAAAACCTTCTTTTGAATGATTGATAACGAGTGCCAAAATTTGTAATAATTCACATTTCATTATTGGAAAATCAAAGTCTAAAAGATATGTAATCCACAATGAAGAAAGAAATAAAGGTCTTCAAATAATTATCTGTTGAGATTGAGGAATATTTCTTAATCAAATAGATATTTAACCCTCCGTTAATGGGCGTAATTGACGTAATTATTATAATCGTTCAACTGTTTATCATGTAACTAACTACGTTTTATTTTTTTGCGCTTTCTTTTTACTCTCTTGTGTTATAAAAGGGATCTTGACTAACGAAGAGAGAATATAACATTGTTAGAAAATATTACCTGTTCCTAGACTTAATAAATAATTAACTTGAAACTGTGTAGTAAATCCCGAAATCCTCCACTAAATTTTTCAGTAATAAAGAAGATCAAATAATTTGCAAAAATATATTTTCTTCTATATAAGAATAGAATGTAACTTAGCACTTCTGCATGAAAAAGTTTTGCTCGTAATCTGTTGTAGTAAAATGTAACGTTTAAATAATGTACCATTCTATATTTTAGAAGATAAACTAATTTATAATTATGTTGGGAAAGAATCGAAATTTGTCAATATTTCCCATATTAACAAGTTAAATTACAGTTATATATTCAGTTGTAGGTATTTTTTAGGTAGAGGTGGGATTTGTGTAAGTGTCGAAGGAAAAGGCGGGAGTGAGACAAGTAGTATTACTAAATTTTAGAAAATTTATATTAATTAATGGCTGTCATAAGGTTTTTGTAGAAAAGAAAATGAATTACTGCTATAAAAAGGAGAACCTTCTATATCTACAATAGCCTATTTGTGCAGCAAAAATTTAACAATTATATTTAAATTTATATCTCTATAATTTATAGTGCATTTTTTAATTAATTTAAACTAAAATAGACGATAATTCTTCTTTTAGATGGAGATGTTTACACATCCAAAACTAATTAACTAAAGAACAAAAAAGAAGAAAGAGCACACGTGTCAACTATTTTTCTTTTTCTAATCGTTAAAATTACCTTTTTCTTAGCAAAAATCCCTTTTTTAGTTATATGTACTGTGTTGTCAGTCCTTCTTTAAGACCAAGGATCGTGAACCTTTCCTACTAGTCCATCCTTAAAGAAGATAAAATCGATTCATTGTCACGTTATTGAGAGTGTTTTTCCTTTATTATATTCTACCGTTATATATGTAATATAATAAATTATATAACTAAATAAAAATATAATATGTTCGTTTTATATCGCATTATAATGAAAAAAAAGAGTTGTTTTGCAAAATACGTGCAATATTCTGTAAATAGCTCTCATGTAACATATTGGCTTAATTAATCATCAACTTTTTTAGGAAAAATTCCAAGGACCAACAGTTAAGGATCAGCCCCAAGGACAAACAATCTTTAGGACAGGTTCAATGGGTTCGCCTTAATAATGATCTGGACCTAATAATTAAAATCTGACACAACACTTATTATAAGTGCTTGGTCGGGATTGCTTATCATTTGCACTGTAGTACAAACTGTTAAAATTATAATATCAAATAATTATATGCAAGATTCCTGAAAAATATGTTTTTACTTGCAAGTTACCTGTAGGGGTGAAGCTCTTTGGAACTTGGGATCCGTAGATCTCGGGAGATAAACGCTAATATTTAATATACTAACCAACAACTGAAAATATGTTATTTATCATTACTCCTTAATGAATTATATGAAAAATAATCAAATCCTCATCATGATATAGGTACCCTTGGAAATTTGTAGACATAAATGGGGCTGAAGATGAACTCGGAGTCAGAAAGTTCAGGATAATTTGAGTTATATCGAATTGAGGGGGGGGGGATGATTTAATATCAAGTGTGAATATCAACATGTAAAAAATAATTATGTAATTATATGTATATGTCTGCTCTAAATGCTTGATGTAAGTTCGTTGCGTATGATCGAAACAAAATGAGGAAATAGGCGAAAATTTCTTAAGGTTGGAATTTTTACATAGAAACATTCCAGATTTATTCTCCTTGTGCGCAAAAAAAGACAATTTCCCAGTAACTTATTGATCAAGAGTGAGAGAATGAGGAAACGTAATTGAGGTGTATGTATTTTGTTTCGTTACTACCAACTGTCTTATCGCCTCCTTAACTGCAGCCATTGTATGTATTTTATATTTATCGATTTGAAGTCATATCTATTTTGCAAAGTACTCTTTTTTGAAATTAATTAATTACTAAATTTGGTATGAAAGGATCAATACTTAATATTATTTTCCATATTTACTTGACGAAACACAAATAAAATATCTGAAAATAGTTTAAATAAGACTGAGAGGCTTCAGTTACAGCCAAAATATTTGATTGATGATTATAATGTTTTAGGTATCTTATAACACTGTATTATAATGTGTTTATTTAAAACTATATATACTAAAAATATAAATAATTATGCTAAAAAAATTATAACTAATTGATGTTGCATACATACTTGTGTAGTAAAGCATATCTTCAAACAATATATATCTTCAATGAAGATTTAATATCAACAACATTATTTATACATTAACATGAAAAGTGAACATGTCAAATCTACTTATTAGATTAAGATATATAAAAAACCTACAGTTATGAATGTTATTAAGTAAGAAAATCATATTTTAACTAAACATCCAACAGTTTTTAGTATTCAAATTTAATATATATGTATATATCTAAATTTTAGGACTGACCAATAAATATTTTTTTTCTAGATTAGTAAAAAATTAATCAGGTAATTTTTTTGTTCTTATAAACCATTAGAAACTGGTCAAACAATTCGTTATTTGACTACTCCCGTCACAAAGTAATTTTTATCGTCATCATTGCAAAGTAGCTCCGAATTATTTTGGTACATTCAACATTTTTTCTACTCATAATTTTTTAGTCCCCCAGGGGTGTTCAATATACTTGAATAGTACTCCAACCAGAGCCCTATAAGTAGAGTTACGTCACTGGACTATCCGCTTTGACGATAGCTGACTCGCCAAAAACTCCAAGAAACCCAATTTCATTCGGAAAAACAATGATGATACTAAGAATATTGAACAATTAAGGAAATTTCAAGTAACTCTTTTATTTCAAATTTTAGGTAAAAAAAGATCTCCACTATTTCAGGATCAGACATACTCTACTCCTTATTTATTTTATTTTATAATAATTGTATGTATTACAGATATTTTTCCTGAGGTAAAACATCTAAAGCAAATAAATAGCAACATACAAATCCAACTTGGAGTCTATGAAGCAGAAATAAAGAAATTAAAGAAGAAGTTGAAGGAGAAAGATGTCAAAATTTGAGACGCAGAATCAAAGTTTAAGTCTTTAAAAATACACTTCCTTTCCGTATTTAATTCAAACCATATAAAAAATTTAAGTTGCAAGTCTTCACATTCCAAAATCCGCCTTTGGTCTAATAAAACCATCGAGAATTCGTTTCAGTTAAGATTCGTTGAGGAACTGTATGTCTTCCAATTAATATATTGCGCCAAGAACTGTTTGGATCAATTTGCAAAAATAGAGGCTTTATTCAAATCTGATGTAAATCAATTAAAAAAAATTAAAAAAATTGTACACTCAACAACTGAAGTAGCGGTGCTATTAATTAAGTCGTCTATAATTGTCATAAAACTTTCTTTTTTACTGTGTCTAAGTATGATAGTATAAGAATGCACATACATTTACGAATGCAAACTGCAATTATCAAAGAAAGTAGAATAGCTTCTTCTACCTTCGGAAGACGAAGAATGTGTATGCAAAATTAAGTAAGTCAAAGAAATTATTATTAAAGTAATTATTCAATTTTTTCATAATAATTAAGCTCAATAAAATTAGTTTTTTAGTATTCATTTATTTTATTAAGTTCTTTTTGGGCCATTTGATATCTGTCACAAGGCGCGCTTAAATTGTGTGACGCAACTCTTCTTATAGGGCTCTTTCTATGACTATCCAATACAGTCTCTATCAAATAATTCTTTTAAAGCTAAAAAAATACATTTTGTCACTTTGTTAAATATCTTTGATGTGAGCATGCCTTGTATTTTAGCAAGTTTTACTTGTTGATAATCAAATATTTGTTTTTAAAATGATGAAACGATCATTAGTAAATTAAAAATGCATAAAATTAGATTTGTTGTCAGGGACAAAAATATTAACTAAGTTGAGGAAAGAAAGGGAAATGTCAAAAAAAAAATCCCCAACCATGCCGGAATTTTTTATAATAACTTTTGATCAGATTTTTAACAATATTCAACAAATTGATTAACTACTTTGTAATTAACTCTTCAATTTGTTGAATATTGCCACATAAGTTGATTATTATCAAAAATTAACTTATGGTTAAAAATCTGATCAAAAGTTATTGTAACAATTTTTTTTTTTAACCAACCCATTTTTAAAATTTCAACATATACCGACCTACTTGTAATCCAACTGCATACTTTTGCAATTAAATATTAATTAGCAAGGAATCGAAAAAGAACTAAAATGAACTTATTTTATTATATTATAAATAACAACTAAATTTCACACGATAATAATGTCTTGCAATGAAAAAACTCACAATCATATTGTTTCACGATTATATTACACATAACAATTTTATCTCTTAATAATAATGTATACGACAATTTTACTAAACAACAATTTTGTCTGTTAATTTTTTATAACAATCATTTTACGTTAAACCACTACTGTGTTGTTCTTATATAATGTTCATTGATAAATATAATTAAAATAAAATGTTTTATGCAAAAGAACACTGAATAATTTACCTATATGTCATATATAGCATATGAACAATACCTATTCATCATAATATTTATATCATTTTAAATTAAAGTAAGATATGCAATCCTATATATCAATTAATTTACTTTAATTTTTCCCCCAAATGTCTCAAATGGTCCTTCGGCGAGATGTAATTGGGCAAAAATATTTTCCCCCAAAAATTCCTTGTAGTTTTCCACGAAGTTTCACAATGCATACATTTTTCTATACACTATTTTTAAGATAAATATTTTATGTTTGAGGATGATCTTGATTTGTATAACTGTATTAGTGTTTACTCATCTTTTTATTTGATTATATATAAAGAAATATAAGAATTTTTTCTACGTTTAAGACTCAAAACTCATATTTTATTCGTTAAAAAATAATTTTATAGACATAAATATAAATTTTTATAACCTTAAAATTACAGTAAAAAAAATGCAGAGTATCACCCGAAAATTCGGATTAATTATTGCATTTTGGCAATTTTTATTCAAACGGTGTGGAAAGAAAAATATTTTTATAGTTAAATGTAGCCCAATAATTGAATTTTACTTAAAACATATGATTGTTTTTCCTAGAATTTAGATGAATACAGTTTACTATTTTTATCACAATGTTCTTTTATTATTATTTATATATTTTAATTAAACCTCTGTAGAGTGTGCAAATTAGGGTTAATTATTATAAAATATCCCTCTATAAAATAATGTAGCTATAAAAATTGGTACAGCTGATGAACATAATGGAAGGTACCTTTTTATGAATGCGAGGAATAACAGCAAGTCTTCTTAGATATGAGTCGAAACTGAAAAAATCTTGCATTTTACCAAAACTGCTCAAACTAGTCAATTAAATTTGTGCCGAGTCATTTTGTTTTGAATTAATAGAATAAGGTTGTCCCTTGTACAGAGAGTATTTGTTATCCTGTCCAAAATGTGTTTTCAAGTTGTTCAAAGATATTTCATATACTTATTGATTTTTTCTTCTCAGTATTACATTTTCTTCCAGGATCGTATGCTTTTGAATTAAAAAAATCCGTACTCAGAACTGCAAAGATCTTATGTAAATCGTCGTCAGAGCCTCTTCTCTCCCAAGATTATGATTAATATTATTTTTACCTTCAGAGAAATTTCTAAGAATAATGAATTTTTATAATTTATGAAAGTATCATACAGTATGACCTAACATTTTTAACTACTATTATTGAATTTAAAATGTTGACTTTTTTAAATTATATTTTTTCATGTAAAACAATCCTAAATTATATTGCAAGATAAATATAAACTTAGCTCTCTGAGTTCAGTTAATTAACATTATTAGTGTAATCTTTTCATTGAGTGTTTAAACATAGTAAAAGAGTTAACAACCAGGTAAAAATTCTGCCTAAAGGAGAATTTGAAGTTTCAGAATATGAATTCTCCCTCCTTTTTCTATTCTTACAGATTGAGATCAGTAGTGACTAGTGTATTTTTTTATGTTACATATATTGTTTTAGTTTTTAAAATAAAAACTGACTTATCTGCTAAAGTTGCATACTGAAACATTATGTTGTCAGAACATATTTTACTTTGAAACTTCAAGAATATTTGGGATAAATTGTCTCAACTTTATAACTAAAAAAATAATAGAATATATTCTGATCTACTTTCTTCGAATATTTACTATAATCCGCCTTTAATTAATCTTGATGTTTGCTTCAAAAGATGATGGTTATTACAGAGACGTTGCTAACCTTCATAATTTGGATGTACCTAGCCCCAAAAATTATAAACACTGTAATACAATCACTTATGGAAGATGAATATATATTTATTTATTTTGGAGGGGGGATATTTTAGTTATACAATGTCACTATTTGGCTTTATTGAACAGATTAAATTTTTATAAGTGTTCAGTTGAATTACAGCAATAAGATTTCATTTGAATTACAGCAATAAGAGTTCATTTGAATTGCAGCAATCCAAGACGAATTAACTGCTCAATCTCTGTTAATGTAAATCCTGAAAAATTATTGAACTGATTGAATTCTGATTAGTGTTCATCCAAGACGAATTGACTGGCTATTTCAATCCCCTCTTCCATTTTAATTTTTAAAAGTAGAGTGAAGAACAAAGAAATGTTGCTAAACAGAAAAAACGGAGGAGGATAGGGAAGATTCAAAAGTTTATTTTAGTAAATATAAGATAATTTATGTTTAGCCCCACTCTTTATGTAAGAAAATAGATTGCCCTATATTAAATGCTCAATAATCATCATTTATTGACACCTCTGAATAGGTATATTCTTCAGTTAAGTTAATTGACACATTTAAAAACAAAACGACGTATCTCAATAGACACTGGGCAGGAGAGATTATTCTCTTGAACTCAATGTGCATAGGTTTGCGCCCGGTCGTTCCTGCAGAAGGAAATATACCTATATTATGTAAATGGATTAAAGAAGACACTTAGATCAGATAGAGTGTTTGTAATACTATAGTGTTTACTGATTAATCAGTGCAACTCCATCTGAACAATTAAAGAAACATTTTTAAAAAAATCAACAAATAAAATAAATTAATGTTCGGTTTATATGATAGATAGCATACATGTACTTAGATTTTCTTAAAATTTATGTCTTAAAATATTTACTATGCAAATCACACCCTTCACATGTAAAAAACTTATTTTTATCTTTTTCTAAATGATTTAAACAAATCAGTTGTGGATTCATGAGAGAATCCTAGTTTGGAATCAAAATGAGTTGATAACTTTTTAGTACAATCAAAATTGCAGGCTGAGTCGGATGCTATAAAAGGGGTGTATTATAAATTAGAAAAATTTAACAACATAATCTTGAGTGATACCTCTTAATAAATTAGTTGATAATGTTTAAAGAGTATCTTCTCTCATATAATTAGGTGGCAAAGATACAAATGATGAATAATTTTTAGATAAAGGGATATATGTAGGAGAAGAAATGAACTAAACAGGAAATCATTATCTTGAGGAAAATGAATTTTTATTAAATCTGTGTTGGAAAAGTTCTTTTATTTTTATTTATTGAAAGATTTTTTTTTAAACTTCATCAAATGTATAACAAATAACCATGTATGCTACAAAAACTGTAATGAAATAATTTATATTCTGGATTCTGTAAAGGAAATTAATTATTAAAAGTGGAATTTACCATCATATTCTTACTGTCTTACCTACAATTAACACATTGAATTTAAAGACGCAAAGCAATTTAATATATAAGAAAGATGCCACCCGAGCCTAATTGAATAGTTTCTGAAAATAATTTTAGAACAAGATTACAAGGACTGAAAAAGTTCCATGAAAATGTACATACTCAGCCTCATCAAAAATTTATATATTGTACAAGGTGAGGACTCAAAAATTAGACAATTTTAAAAGCTGTTTTCCCTTCAACATACTTTTATGGCAATTTTTGAAGCAAAAGTTGTTAATTCAATCATTTTCCACACACTTTATTCAATATGTCCCCCTCCATTCTGAATGATGGCTTCAATACGGAGACGAACATAACCAAAACTGACCTTGATGAAGTCCAAAGATAATTTGTTCCACTCTTCTGTGATCACGGCCTCCAGGGCATCGACATTCGGGCGAGAAGTCTTGTTTGTCTGAGCAGTATGTTTGGTTCCAAAGGTCACCTCGACCTGAACTCTTAATTCAGCCAGGAAGCCATCATTTCTCCTGTCCAGCACTACATCAACTGTGAAAATTTTCTTGTCAGAAATCGACTTATGAGATCACACACCCTTTGCCGTTTAGTTTGTGTCTCAGACATTTTTGATTACACAAAAATAAAACAAACATCAAATTGTAGTTTTTTGTCAGTTTGTTCGAATAGTGTCAAGTACAAAATTGTCAGACTTTTATAACTGAGGCTAGACGGCCTCGAAGAGGATTCTAACTTTTGAGTTCTCACTTTGCATGTTCCAAATCCTTCATTCTCTATATTAAAAAAGTTAACTTTATCAAGAGAAATTAAATTAGTTTTTCCTAGCTAATTTTAGCTTCAGAAAAGTCCAAATTTAATAACATAACATATTTTTGATGATTTCCGGCGTATTCAACCCTCATATTGTAGTCTCTACGTTTCCTTTGGACATTGTTCATGTGATTCTCAATACTGTCGTTGGATTTTTAACATCCAATCAACCAAAGTATTTTTTTTGTATGAATTATCTTAATAATGAGGGAAAATTCTTGAGGGAAATCATAACATATATGGCAAACATCGCTTCACTGTGCCTTAATACCCAATTCGGGACACACAGTCTTACAATCAATTTTAATCTTAAATGCTCAGGGCACCAAAATTTCCGCACACATAAGCTTCATATCTCAATAGAGAAATAGAATACAGTTGTAAGCATTGATCCCGTTAAGAAGAATCATATTCGTAATGAAACCAATTAAAACAAGGAGTTTTTTCCTTATGCACCCAAGGTTCTTAAAAAACAGGACAAGCCACTTTCGAGATTTCTTTCAATTCAATATCATAACATAATTATAAAGATATATATCTACATATATATATATATATATATTTAAAAAAGGAGACATGTGATAGACTTGATATCGGAATTAAATAATTTCATAAAAAATCGTGACTTATTAGTCTCACCGGATTGATTTTTTTATATATAAGTATATGTTTGACTATTTAAATCCAATAAATACTTCTTTTTTTTATGTAAAAGTATGAAAAATGGTCGACCAATGGATTTTTGAACTTATTTTATGTCATATTGGTATTTTTTTAGTTATTCTACCCATTTGTAGAAGGCGCACTTGAGCTTTTGTTATAGGTTTATTGTACAAGATGGATCAAGTATCTACCCTTCCTTAGATAAACTCAAAACCAGACACATGCATAAGGTATGATTTGCTTTAAAATTATTGATAAACCTTAAAAATATATATGTACATACATAGGAGAAGGGCTGCATATAGTGCCTGCCATCGGACACTCAATGCAGTGATGTAGATTTATTAAATTTATCTTCCTAACGTCAACTATACCTAGCGTGATAAAAAAAAGATTATTAATATACCTTCTCTCAAAGTATATTGATTAAAACAAAGGCTTGATTATAGATTTGTAGCAAGAGAAGAACAAACTTAATTACGTTGACACTAATTATTCACTATGTGCTTATGACACATTGTAGCCTTGTTTAATCTCTATTTTCTGCTCTTACTTTTTTATTATTATTTATTATACTTCATGCTCTATTTTTTCCTTCTTTAATAAATTTACCTATCTAGACAAAGTTAATAAAAAATGTATGAAAAGTGAATATTCTTGAAAACTTATTTATCACATGAATATTTTAGTGGCCATGATATAAAAGTCTATATAATGTCTTGCAGTAAACTATTAAGTATATATATGTTTGCATATAAGTATGGAGTCGAAAGGGAGGAAAGGTAGAACATGATTAGTGTTGAGTTGAACTCAAAATTCTCGATCTAGTTTATTACAAATGAAGATCTGTATTATGAGTTTCTGCATCTTTGGCAAGGGATGAAGGAGTAGCGCTCAATCAAGCTGCACAGTAATATTCATAAGTTGGGCACGCTCACGATTTTCAATCACTATTTTTCTCATTGAAATTTTAATGAAAATGTATTTTCTAAAAAATCCCGGCCTACTTGAAGCCCTGGATAGTGAGCTGAAATGAGAGCATGCTCGTGATTTCTGGAATGACATTAATGCTTTGATTGTCTGTGCTAATTGAGAACCAAGCGCAGAATTATCTCCATTATGGTTAGGTATTTGAAAATTGTCGAAATCATTGAGAGTATACATTTAAAAATAAGTTGGAAGTAACCTGGAAGATACTATTGTTTTTTGTCATTATTTATCCCGATTTCGGAAATTAGAACGTATTAGCGAGCAAGAAGAACTGAATTTTTTATAATGATATCCATCACCAGATATGTCGTTTATTAAAGTTGGCAGCCTATACTTTGCTTTTTGATTTACACTCCCGAGGATTTAGAGAATATCCACATCCCTAACCATGAAGGCAACACGTTACACCCATAAATGAATATAAGGGGAGAAAAGAGCTTATTGAAGCCTTTTTTGGCATATTACTCTTCCCGTAGAAGTGATGAGGCAACTTTGGATACTTCTTGATTTGTAATTTTTCATTTATTGTTCTTTTTGTACAAATAACGGGATTGCAAACAACAATTTTTCAAAAATTACTTAACCAATTACTTCAATTGAACTCTTAAATTTCCAAACAGACATTTTTTTTTTATTGAAACGGAGCTACTGTTTGAGTCTCAGAAAAAAATTACCGTCATGAATAAAATAAGTCCAAGGGTGTAAATTCAGAAAATTCGTTATAACTCTGGATTTGATTTATTCACCGCCCTCAAAGACTCGTAGTTAACACAGTACTAATAGTTAGTTATTCCACAAAAATATTGTAGGACAATTCGTAGAAACTTGCTTTAAATTGAGGAACGGCAGTTTTCTCACTTATGCCATCTAATCTCTCCCCAACTCAATTTATTCTAATTGGGGGTATAATCTTAATTATTAGGACAATTTATCTTGCTATCTGAAATATTGGTCATAGGACTAAAGGACTTGCTAATTAATTTCCATATTATTACTTTTGATAATTAATTTATCGCTAAATAAAAAGCCTTCCACCGTATTAGATAAGCTTTATTTCGATTAGCAATAGAAAAAAAAGGTCATTTTATAATAATTTCTCGGGATGCAACAATTTATTGGAATCGGAAAAATCAGGTTTTCTTTAAATAATGCTTAATTTGCGATTCCGATTTTTATATATCATTATTTATTACTGGTTTTAACTATTTATTACTGGTATTTAGCCATTTATTACTTGTATTTAACTATTTATTACTGATATTTAACTATTTATTACTGGTATTTAACGATTCATTACTCTGCTAAGTTAAGAAAAAAATAGCCCTCTCCCCGCAAATTAAGGTCTTTTTGCTTTTTACTAGAAAATTTAATATTTGAAATTTTTTTCCCAAAAATTTGTGTTTTCGGTGAATAAATATAAATTTTTGAAATTTATCACCAAAAATTTTTTAATTTTTTTTTTCAAAGAAATAATTTTTTTGTGAATAACTGAAGATATTTGAATTTTCTACCAAAGAATATATGTTTTAGTAATTCGTAGTAGATTTTTGACTTTTTTTGAAAATGAACATAGGTAATTTCAATTTTTTCTCCAAAAAATTAAATTTTTTGTAGATAACTGTGAATTTTTGAAAAATTTTTAAATATTAATTGTATATATAATTTTTTTTTTAATATTTAAAATTTGATCTTCATATTTTTTTCAAAAAATTACTAAAGCCAATCACCCCTCCCCCCTCCCCCAAAAAAAAATATAAATATGTATAATCCTGTAGACACCCCTGATAGCAAAATTGTATTTTTAACTATTATTAAAATATGAAAAAATCGGCAAATTTTTTTTGGCAAAAATTGCATCAGAATCGGCATTAGAAATTTTTTCAAGAATTGCATCAGAATCGGCATCATTATTTTTTAATGGTCCCATCACAAATAATTTCCGGTATTTCTCACATGCCTTTGCACATTCAATGCTAGGAACTGATATGAATTAAACGGAATGACGTCATATCAACGGATGATTAGGCACATAAGATAAAGATATCATATTCTACTAGAAAGATTACGATTCCTTCATAAAATATTGAGCATTCACATTCCACCTATCAAATTTGAATACTAAGTTATTGATTGAATACATACATAAATAGAAGGTGTAAAGGCAAAAAAAAAAGTTAGATTATATTGAAAAAATTTAGAAGTTTACTATGGCGTAGGTAGATCATAACCTATAATTTGATTAGCACTAAAAAAATAAACCAATTACATCTTGTTTACACTCATCATTTTATGTTTATATGGTATGTAGAAATAATTAATTTAGATGAATGTATATAGTATATAGTTAGGTAAATTATGGGTTCATGTTTCTCTAAGGGCTTTATAAATAAACTTGGCTTTGGTTAACACAATTTATAACAGATACATTTTTTTTGTATTAAAAAAAAGAAAATGAAATTTAAACATTCTGTAATCATTCAAAATATACTACGTACATATAGTAAATACTAGGGGTGGGACGGTACGCTAAGCCCGCGGTTCGGGTACAAACCGCAGTACACCCTTCACGGTTGTCGGCTTGGTACAATATAATAGTAAAATGGTTTTTTAATAGAATAATGTAATTTTTGAAGTTTTTTGATATTGGATTCCTTAATTATTTCTTTTAGGTACAAATAAATAAATCCTATATATACTTAATTTTTCTAATAAATAAATGTTGATATAAAATATATACGAGTTATATAATACCATTATTCATAAATTTATATTTATTTATTTTTGCAAACAGATGACGTTGCCTTTACTTTGCACTAACAAATATGACCGATGGCTATTTTTAAGGTGCAACTATTGAAGATAGGATAAATTATAATAAATGAGTTTTATCCTTGAAATATTTTAGTGGCCTTATCTCAAATTGACAACAATATAGAGGATTTTTGGGGAAGTTCTTTTTAAAAAATTAAAGTTTAGACATTCAGCCATCAAATGAGATACTTTTAAACTCTTTAAATATATTCGTCTTGAATCTATGAGCTTCTGAATAAAAAGCACCTATTTTCCACATTAAACAAAGATAAATCGAGTTATAAGCATGATTTACACATTTTAAAAATGGCTTAAGAATTTTTTAACATTCACTTTTAAGATATATTTACAATTAATCCTTCCTATTTTCAAAATCGGCGGCTTAAAACTCCTTTGAACCATAAAAATAGACAAAAAAAAAGTCTAAAATGCTCTGAGAGAAAAAATAAGTACATATTTAGAATTAAGGGGTCTAACTCTATTAAGTTGAGCACATTCTTGATCCCTTTTTGCCTTTTGAACAGTGTAAGCAACGCAATTGTTACCGGTTTATTTAAAAAAAGATTATATGTATAATATATAAACCAAACAAACAATGATAAAAAAAATTCACCAAAATTTTATAACATCAAAATATTTTATGTCATTATACGTATTCTCATCTATGAGCCTATTATTTAACAATTGTTGGTAATGGTTCCCAACTTATCAAGAAATAAGTTGAATTCAACCAAAAAACCTTAACAATACAAATAAAGGGAAAAGAAGTAGAACAATCGTCAGCTGTCAACAAAATACATGGTGAAATTTTGTGTTATTGTATACATTTATGATACTTGTAACTGTAAACAACGTGTTTAGGAACTAACTTCTATGAATTATAATTATAATAATACTCAAACCTAAACACTTTTGCTTTTGAAAATAAAGACATTTTGTGTTTTAAAACACTTTTTGTTGGGAGGAGATAGAATGCAACGATGGGATACATTCGTAAATACTTGGCTTGTTCCCAAAATTAAATTTATTATCGTATTTTCACACATAAAAAAATGAACAATTTTCTTTGTAATAAATATTACATTGATACGTTCCACAATAACAATAGCACGATTCCAAAAAACGATGTGATTCTAGTAAAAATTCCCAATGCCGATTTTTTAATAGTTTAACTAATAGTTAAAAATACCATGTTGATGTCAGGGCGTCCTGATTTAATTTTTTGAAATTTTCTAAAAAAATTATTAAATTTGACATTTAAAAAAAAAAAAAATACCCATGGCTAAATTTTTTTTGAAAAAAATCGAAAATCCACAGTTTTTTACAAAAAATCAAAATTAAATAGTTGTGATAAAATATTACATTTTTTGGAGAAAAATTTTCAAAGTTTATAACAGTTCACAAAGAATAAAACTTTATGGGAAAAAATTCAAAAATCTGCAGCTGTTCTCAAAAAAATAAATTTTTGTAATAAAATTTGAAAAAATAAATTTTTGTAATAAAATTTGAAAAATTAAATTTTTGATATAGTTTTTCTTGAAAAAAAAAAATTAAATTTTTGGAAAAAAACCAAAACTTCTTTAATTTGGGGGTGTATTTTTTTCATAACTTAGAAAAATAATAAAGAGTTAAATACCAGTAATAAATAAGAATTGGAATCACAACTTAAAAATTATATACCCAATCCCGATTCTGATTTGTCTTGAAAGGGAAAATTATTAAATTTTAAAAATAATAATATCCCGAGTTCTTAGAAATAAAGTTTACAGTTGTTTGTTCCAAAATGATTTATGTTGTTTACACGTACACGTACGATTGATGTGGAAATTCACCTGGACACTGTGTTAAGCATTTATTAAATAAATCTATCAATAAAAAACCATTAAAGGCAACTGGAAAGAAAATGTGAGGATGGGTAACGTTTTTTGAGGGTAGTTAGTTATCAGAAAACAATATATAATTAAAAACAATTATTTAATAATTATGAATTTTAGTAGTCTATGTAGAAGACTCGCTAATTGACTCTCTTTATGCTTCAGTGCTGACTTGTTCCATCATACATAATTAATTGAAATACTCATCATTGTAAATACAAGCGTTCTCTCGTATTTTTTTCCAATTAATTAAATATATGGTTAAAAAATAGTTATGGTATTCATTTAAAAATAAAAATAATTTATTCAGTTAATATGATTAATTTAGGGACATATTATAAGAGGAGGTACCTTGAGCCTGGCAGATTTGATAAGTAATTATACATAAATCACGAAAACACATTAACCTCATAACAAAACAAAAAAAACTGTCTTACAAAAAAATAATACATTTAATGTGATATTAATTGTCACCCGAACCGCAGAGTCGTGTGTGGATGAGGTTGGGAAGTCAAGCGTGGATACTAAATTGACTCTTGATATTTGGAAGGAAGGGCCAACAGGAGAGAAAGAAAGAGAGAGAAAGAGGGAGTCATTAACAGTCAGGATTATTACATATTGTATCCCTGGCATTGAAATCATATTGTTGTACATATCATTCATAGTATTTACTCCTGTATATATTTGAGTGGGAGAAAGGCAGTACGTCGTGTTTATGCGAGTGTCACATTTGATATCTAATTGAAAGTAATGTCAATCATTATGATGACCTTAAACCACAATGTAATTACTAAGATATTCAACTTCATACCCACCCTTTTTGATTCATTACGTCGTATAAATTACACAAAGACCAAATCCAGAAAGTTTTGAGATACTAATGAAATAATTCCATTGGAAAATTCGGCAAATTAGTGTGAAAGTAAATAGTTTTTTCCTAAATGTCAATATTATGTCGACTCGGTTAAACTCCATGTAAGTCGAGGATTTTTTAGCATCATTTTTATAACGCGGTTTGAAAACTAAGTAAAAAAGGATCCCTAAAATAGAGCATTTTAATTAAGTAATAAACAGTTGAACAATTATACTAATTACGTCATTTGAGAACTGTATACTTTTTGCAAGTGTTCCAGACAGTTTGCATTTTTTGCTATAATAGTGCTAAAAAATGTTGTATAAACATAAAAAATCGATTAAAAACCATTATTAAAAAAAATCTCAACACCATGAGTCCGAGGTTTCATCAAAATATTATTTATTAAACTTATGGTAAAACATTAGTTATTTATTTTTATTAAAGATTATTTTAAATATTTATTATTTTATGCCAATTTTGGGTATCAAATTACTACCCATCAGTATTTTATGAAATTGCGTGTATATTATAGAATAATAGTTATAAAAGTATTAATATTTTAGCTACTGTTGTTGCTCTCAGTCCCCACATCCCGTAAAAAATAATCAAAGGAATCCAGAGAAAAACAACTTTTAAGTATAACAGTAAATTAAATTAACTAAACCTCGATTAAATATTGCTAAATATACGATTAAATTCTAACCAAGGCATTATTAACATACATAAAGAATTCTATATAATAACACTAATTGTTTCAGAAGCATACGGAAAATTATTTACAATAATGGAGGGTTAAGATGAATTGTGGTCTATTTTGTGTGATATTGGTAGAAGTATTCGCTTAGGATGATGATCTTACACGTCATGAGATGCAATGTTTAATTTATTTATGTATTTGAAGAGTATTAGGGGAAATCTGTGACTTTTCTTCCCACCAGGACACTAACCCCATCCATTTTATCTTCCCTCTCATATTTAAATTTTCAAAAGTGTTTACTAATATATTTTTGTTTTTCAATTCAAATCCTCAGCCTATTACTGAAGTCATTTTTACTCCATAAAGTCTAAGTAACATTGATTGCATAAATCAGTTAATATATAGTTGAAAAACATAATAAACTAGCGGTAGTATCCACCATAGACTGGAGATTTTAGGCATCAACGATCCGACAAACTTTGTTTTAATAATATAAATGATAACTCCCCAACAAATCATCAGTCCTACTTCCCACTTTTCATGAGCACATTTAGACGTAGTTATTTAATTCTTTGATATGATGTGCCATGATGTACTTTAGCTCATTGGTAAACATCATCTAAAATAAAATTCATTTTTTTAAATAAAGTACTTCCATTTTTTTTATATGAGTTGATTTAAACATCTCATTTTTCCATACCAAGAAGTTATAAAGAAGATTGAATTTACTGAGTGCCGTGACGATTATTTTTGTCCACAACAAGTTGGAAATTTCAAATTGGGAGGTCTCAAATGTTACTGGCGTCCTAATCCGGACCCTCCAAAAGATTTGCAAGGTTCTTCTGTAGACTGATGATCCCAGTTCCACCATCAGGCAGGTCGTTGAAGTGACTGAGTGGACACTGCTATGACTTCATGGGAAAGGAAACATGGCCCCATAGCAGTTCAGATTTTAATCTGATTGATTATTTTATATAGGACTAGTTGAATCTAAAAACAAATAGAACATCTCATGCACCAATGAGGAGACAATAACCAACGTGACGAAGAACTCCCTCGGCTATGCCTGCTCCTCCTTCCAGGCCTTGATCCAGGCTGTTATTTAATCTTTTTTTTTTTGTACACACGTACAACTTTTTTTATGATCTATTTTACCTGCAAGCAGGTCATCCTAAAAACAATTTGAAAGAAAAAATAAAACCACAACAGAATACAGTATGAAACTACACAAAAATAGAGGTCATACTCAAAAAATTTAACATAAACATTAAATCATCATTGAACTAATCGTCGTTTATGTTAGTCTTCGTTGGTGTAAAAATTGTCTCTATATATTCATTAAAATTATATGGTATTGAAGTTCGAGTACTTCTAAATTTGTAGAAAATGATGAAAACTTTCGTAATAAAAACATTTATTTTATCTTGATGGAGACCCATGTAAATAAAACAAAAATGTCTTTGATATAAAATTACTCCATACGTTTGGAGAATGATGGAAGATATCTTGCTTCTTATAGATCGTATGCCTTCACATTCTGACAAAAAATGAACTGGTGTCTCAAAACAGGTGTTACAGTACAAAAAAATTATTTCTTCTGGGATCTTTCCAAAAGTACTTCCAGTCATACGAGTATTAGTGACAACTCTATCCTTAAACCAATAAAGGCAATAATTAAAGTTTCCATTCGATAGACTTTTAAGGATTTTTTGAGTTGGTACTTCCTCTTTCACCTAGTCTATCTTACGATTAATTTGTTGAATGTATTACGTTTTGATCGGTTCGTCAACTTGTAGGAAGTGAAATGTACAATTTTTAATCCCTTTTATATAGTTGAAAAATATGTCTCTGGGACCTATTTCACGCCTGTGAAACTCGATATTTTTTTTTAATTCTTCGCCTTTCCATTTTTTGACATTCAGTTAGATTAATTCCACTATTGAAGATCTCACCAACGTACTCTAGCTTCTCTTTGATGGACTTTCTAGCCAAGTAAATAAACCTTCAATTTTTCTGCACAGTTTCTAGCCAAATCATAAATGGGAAGACTTTCGAAGATATTTCTTTGCTTATGGTAGACACGCTAGCCCAGAACGGATTTATCGTCTTCAGTGTTTCAACAATTTCATCAGGACCTTCTCCCCTCATTAAATCAATTTCACTTCCAATTTTTTCCATCAGGTTATGTTCCATTAGCATCTTTCAAAAGGTGTTCCAGTCAAACAATCTCCTTAACCAAGAAAAAAGCAATGATTTCCAAAAGTATTTGATCGGAAGTAGTCCCAATCTCCATAATTCCTCGGACAAGTAATTATCTTCCAGGGTATCATTCTATCTTTCCCTCCTGTTCTCAGAAATATGAGACATATTTCTTCTGTTATGTTAGCGAGTCCCTCGTTGAACGGATCAAGGGGGGTTATTGATTGTAGAGGCAAATACATCAGATGATCCCCTTCTCTACATTAATATGTAGAATTCAAGCTATTTTTCAAATAAATTTGCCGGAAAATGTAGTCTCAGTGACAATTTGAAGATTTTTGAAAAATGTCCGATTTGATCGTAACACCCTATACATGCATTGTTCTGGAATATCAAATGGTCATAATGTATATATTTATATAAAAAAGAGTATATCTGTCCAGAAGTCATTTTTGAATGTACGCTTTATATCTTAGAACTGCAAAGCTACTGGATCCATAAAATAACAATATAGCAACGAGCGTCGGTAGTTAAAGTTCAGTGCGCCATAATAAAAAGAAAAGGCAATAACATATTTTTATTTATATTATTTAGGGAAAGTTTGTTTGTCAGTTTTTCGACACCTACTTAGCCAAATCATTGCTTGATACTGCCGCTAGTATAACATAATTTTGTACTAGGATCTTTAAAAAGTATAGGAAGTATTTATTTTGTGATTATAAGAGGAAAAAGGAGTTAAATAATCCACATAAAAGATATTATAAAGAGAAAAGTCAATTATTTACCTATTTCCCTAAAAATAAATTTTTGTTAACTCATAACTAATAAATTACTGAAGATATTGTAAAAATAATTTATGTATATTCAAAAGTATGAAAAAATAAAATCAATCTTTCTTTCAGGATAAAATTATCTATATTTTATCTAAACAAATGCTTCCAAAAGTAATTTATCCAAAAAAAAAAGTACAAAAATATTTACTATTTAAAAATGCATAAAGGTATATAATTTATACAGGTGTACCGATGCATCAGAATCGGGAAGAATCACCTTTTTTGTAAGAGTCGGAATGGCTTATTGGAATTAGTTCAATAATCCAGATTCTACAGATACCTGTGCTACTAATTTATATACGTTATTAGGTAAAACAAAAATCTAATTTAATTTTCCGAATAGTCAACTAATAAAAGGGAATGATGATGATAGTACTTCAAGACTAAACTAGGTTTAAGACTTGGGGCTCCTACCTAAAGGGGCTCGGATAAATTTATATTTGGAGAAAAAGTAATTTTGTATTGCTCACCCTTTTTTTTAAACTAAATATATCTTGTGCATTATTGGTCCCATCGAATCATACGTTAAGGTGTGGTAAAGGTGTGAGTACAAACTACAATTATACTTCAAACTATTTTGGATCGTACTGCACTTCACCAGTTCAGTCGTAAATTATAGTGCGTCTAGTATGGAGGTCTCAAAGGAATAAATTTGCTATTTATTACATTTTAACTACATGAAAGGGAAAAACATGTCGAAAGCGACCAAGAAAATTTGCGATGTAAACAGGGCCTAAACTCTTTGGGTTCGTGTTGCACAACAGTGGTTTGAGCGATTTCGTTCTGGTGTAGTAGCAGGATTGTTATCAAAAATGTTTATAAAATCATGGAAAATATCGATATCGGCCATCATGTTAGCAGTCGTAGCATCTTAGAGGAACTGAACATCGATCATAAGCCTGCTTTGAACCATTTGGAGAAGGCTAGATACAAAAAGAAACTCGAAGAAGAGAGGTATCGGATTTAATCAAGAAAACAAAAGGCCATACACATATTTGATGACGCGCCAAACACTCCGGGGGAATCTGATGGGTAGTTCTGAGCCATCTATCCTACATTCTGAACCTCGTACCAAGTGACTACCACCTGTTCCTGTCTATGGCCAATGCGATTGGGGTTACAAATTTTGTCTCAATAGAGGCTTGTGAAAATAGTTGCCAGTGTTTTAATCCAATAGGTACAAGGTCTTCTAGGAGAAGGGCATAATAAAGTTGGATTCTCGTTGGAAACAAGTTTTGGAACAAAACAGGGCATACTTGGATTATATCTGATGATTGTGACACTTCTTATATAAGCATTGAAATAAAGAGAAACATACAAAATTACTTCTTTCCTAGCCTAATATAGGAGTGAACCAAGAATAAATTGACTCCTGAGCACGGAGTGGAACTTACTTTTTAAAATAATTTAATTTCAATTTATTTACAGCTAATTATGATTGATATATTTATGTTTTTTCTTGTAAATCCCATATTAATAAAAAAGTAAATCATTTTTTTATTTCTTAATGTAATTCCTTTATACATAATAATATTATTATGGAATCGGAATCGTTCATAAATTTTGGTACCAGTACATCTCTAATAATTTATTTATATTTATTTTAAAATATATGTACACATATTTGCTTAATAAAGAGTGAGTAATTTCGTATCAAAACCTTGACTAATATATTTTATAATTTACATTTAACAGATAAAAAAGAAAGACGTTATTTATTTCTGAATAAAACCAATAAAAAATAGTTTTTTTTTAAAGATTATATCATCTCATTCCACACACGTTATTTATTCATTCATACCGTGTTTTAAAAAAAAATCCCCTCGCTTCATTATCAGATTAATTTTTTAACCCTAATTCAGTTTTTATGAAGTCTAACACTGTTTTGTCTTTACATAAATTAATTCAACATTTCGTGTTGTAAAAGCAAATTTGTCGTAACTCTAATTTTATTTTACATAATTTAGCATTCTTTTACTATGAACCATAGTGTTTTCATATTTTTACAATAAAGCTAATCCAAGAAATTAATTTAAAAAGTTTGAATTTTTCTGTTTTAAGTATTAACATTAACTTTTAGGATGATATTTAGGCAATAACACTAATATTTGTTATTTTTAAGTTATGAAATTTTGGAAGTTGACCCTCGATATATAAATAATCTGAGAAAAAGTATATGATGCTTTGAATAATATCAATAAACACCGATCACGCTGAAAACGTGTTTTTTAGTAATAATCTCATAAAATATATTAAAAACCTTCAAAAATCCAACTGAAAAGGTGTTCAACCTTTGTTAAAACCTGAGATTTGAGTTTCTGATTTTCTTTTATGACATAAAAATTATCTCAAATTTACTAATAGATAAATAAAAATTGGAAAAAAATGTACATTTTTTCAAATTTCCTTTCCTGAGTTTCCTAATATATGTAAAACATTTTCTAATGTTCTCTTAAAATATGATGTTGTATTACGAACGAAGAATAAAATGCTCAGAAAATGTTATGACTTCCATTTTCCATTTTGCAATCGTAAAAATCAATTAAAATGTTGAAAATACTTAAATATAAGATATCAAGAATAAATAAATCCTGATTTTAAAATAATCTTGACAACATGAGTTTGAGAATTCAACAAGATTTGTTATTTTTAGAGCAAAAGCATTATATTTTATATAATAAAAATTTTTTTTATGCGAATTGATATAGTATTTGTATTATGTGTATTATGGTGTTGGTAATTTTTTGAGCCCCCCTCCAAAGGATGAAAGGTAGCAAAGCCCCTGGTTACGATGACAATCTTTGGTTCTTTATTTATTACATACGGAAAATCCTTGCAATTCAAACCCTATTGATAACAGTTTTATAAAGTAAACTAGAGCAGTTTGATTTTCAACTTTTTTCGAATTTTGATTACGGCTTGTATGGAAAAGTTGTTATATGTTATGAAAATGAGCTATGAAAAATTGAATTGTACTACAAGGTCACCTTTAGATTTCACATCTGGATCGAATAATGAAAAAAGGTTAACACTCTTAACTTAGTAAATGCACAAACTAAGAAGGTATTCTTAGTGATTTTGAAGATAACACTGGGGAACAATTATTTTGTAGAAATGAATTCAAGCGCAAGAAGGTATTTATATTTGAGCGCAAAATCCAAAACTGATCTGAGTTTTACGCTCAGTCATCTGAATTCTGAAATATCTGGAATTATAGTAATTCGGGACTATTATCATTCAGGGTCATTTATAACCCTTAAAACAATCCCCAAATTAAAAGTTGGATTAATAAAACTTGTGTAAAAGTGTTTTTGTTGATTCTGTATTTTGTTCTTTTTCAATGTATTAACAATCCTAAAGACAGAAATAATGAAACGAATAAAAAAAATCCTGCCAACCATTGCTCTCGATATCTAAAAAAATGTTTATTTAAATAATTTTTATGTTGGTTGAGGAAAAAGTAATTTTGTGTTTTTTCGCTTTATTTCAATGCTTTATAAGAAGTGTTCCAATCATCTGATTTAAGTAAAGTATACGCCGTTCTGTTTGAAAACTTGCTGCCAACGAGAATCCAACTTCATTATACCCTTCTCCTGGAAGCCCTTGTACCTATTGGATAAAAACTATGATAACCAATTTTCATAAGCCTCTATTGGGGCGAAATTTGTACCCCCAAGCACGTTGGCCATAAACAGGAGCAGGTAGTAGTCACTTGGTATCAGGCCCAGAATGTAGGGTGGCTGCATAAGAACTTCCTATCCGGACTCACGGAGCTTCTGGCGCATTATCAAAGATCTGTGCGCCCTAGCGCTGATGAAACACGATTCCTCTCCTATTCGAGTTTATTTTTGTATCCAGTTTGCCGGAAATGGCTAAAAACGTTTTATGATCGATGTTCAGCTCCTAGGCTACGATTACTAACATGACGGGCTATCACGTTATATTCCATTATTTTATCTACATTTTCGACGACAGCCCTGCCAGTACTTGGTGTATCATTCCCCTTCCCCTACACCAGAGCCAAATTGTGGGAAGTACTGCTATACCACTCGAACCGAAAGAATATTGGTCCCATGTACATTGGATATTTTCTTGGTCGGTTTCAATGCTTTTTTCACTTTGAGGTAGTAAAAATGTAAAATATAGTGAGTTTCCTCCTTTGAGACCTCTATACTTGAGGAACGATAATTCGACTGAACCTTTACAATGTTTTATCGTATCATCCGATGTGACGAATAATGAATAAGATATACTAAGAAATACAAAATTACTTTTTCGCCAACCTATTATTTACATATAAAGTCTTAAACTAATGACAATACAGCAACAAAAGAAAAAAAAACTTTTAATGAATTCAATGTCCTATAATATTTTACGATTTTGTGAGTTCAAAAAAAATAGTCATTATGAAGTTTTTGCTATGAATTAGTTCTGCTTGAGTTATTATTTTGTCATACTTTGATATAGGACGCCGTAAGTGTGACACATTTTTGTATACATATATAAACATTTCATCAGAGTCAGTTTTCTTTCTCTAACTGTTCATATGTATATGGATATACTTTATACATAGACCTATTTCAATAGAAAAAAAAGTGAAACTTTATTCCCAAATTAAAAAGTGAGAGGTTTAGTAAATATTAATCGTTGGAAATCTTACGATTATTTTAGTGATGTTTGATTACGATCATCTTTTGGAAATAATATAGAACAACTTATGAGAAGGACTGCAAGTAACATTTATTTTTTCAAGGGTTCATAAACAAGGAAGAGTGAGAATTGAATCCAACAAGTTTATATCGTCAAAGTTATAATTTTTATTTTGTAAGAATAATATAATTTCAATAAGTTTATGCTACAATTATTAAGAAGCAGTATAAAAAGATCCCAGAAATATATTTTGTCAGTACTAATTCGGAAAAAAAGAGTTTTTTTTAGAAGATACTGAACTTTAAACTATATTTGTACTATTTTTCGATTAATTAATGATGGATTATATTTTTTCTGAAGGAAGGTAATTACATTCAAATGAACTTTAGCAGTTTATTTGCAAAAAAGTTAGAATTAGTTAACCATTTTTCTTTGTTAATATGGAAATTTTTATTACTCTTCTTATTTTATAATAGGTTATAGTTTTTGTTTGTAAATAATTGTATAAGCTTTAAATGAACCCATTGATATGATACACTATGTTTTTGTGCTATATGTATGTGGAAAATTAATAAATATCTGTTGAAATAAAAACTTATATTTCATGTAATGTAGTGATGGAGTATTATATTTTCTCCAATCTATCTTATTAATATATCTTCTGTATCCTATTTTTTTCTTTTTTTTTTTTTTTGCTTTTTCTAAAATATTGATGGAGTGTTTCTCAATTTTTTATTGTCTTGATAAATGTTTTAGAAAAATAAAACGTGTGGTTGAATGTTAATGACCACAAGAGCTTTTCAAAAATTATGAATTTTGTGGCAAAATTGTGAATAGCTCATTAAATCACAACATATATATTTGATGGTCAAGACCGATCATAGTATTTTTATTTGGGAATGGGGAGTGAAGTTTTTTTTTTTCAAATTTTTCAGACTAATAATTGTATTCCTATTCACTCTCATTTAGTATTAAAAATACCTTTCAATTTCCCCCAAAATGATAAAAAACCTTTTTTGATAGATAATTAGATTCATTTTTAATCGAATGACGTTTTTGTAGCTGGTCTTCAATAATATTTTTCTCAAAGTCACAATAAAAATTATAAAATACTTTGAGTAGCATCTTTTTTTCACCCACTCTGATAATCCAAGAAGGGTAAGGGGGTCAGCCCCCTTACCCCGTAACAACGGTTTGTTGCTATTAAATAAAAGGTTTAAGCTTAAATAATATGTATTTTTCATTAGTAAGACACAACAATATTCAATTAAATTTCATTCTAAATATGCTGGGTATTACAATCTGAAACAATCCTGATAACGGATGAGAATTATATATAGAATGTATTGCTGAAAAGTACAAATACATTGATTTGCAATAATTTGTAGGCATATATCCTATAAAAAATGATCCAAATATGTAATTAAACAAAATTATTGGATAGCTGTCGATCCAAAAAGATTTCCTACTTTTCAAATAAAATAAATTATACACAATGTTTTTGTTATACTAATACATAATACCTATCGATAAACCTTAAGGCAAATATCTTAAACCAGTAATAGTGAAGGCACAAAATAAATTAACCAATAGAGATTACCGATTAATCGGCACAGAGGTACCGAAACCTATTTGTTATCGTAGACAAAATTATAAAATAATGACGTCTTCAGGAGGATTTTTGTGAGGCCGGGCCTTAACTAGATTTTTTTTAACAAATTGATAGAATGCTTTTATATAATACCAAATTTGATAATAAAAATTTCCAAAAAATTTTGAGTTAAAATTTTTTGGAAGATGTCAAACTCTAACAAATAACTTTTTTTAATAAACAAGACGGATTTAAAAAAATCGAAAGTCTTGACTTTTTAAACAATGCATTTTTTCCCTCCAATAACTAAAAATATTGGCTTCTTGGCCCGTATGCTTCCTATGACACACATAAAATGAAAACATTTTAGTTGGCATATAATTGGTGTAGTAAAAAAAATAAGTATTTTTCCAAAAAATGGCTTTGTAATGTGTATCGCGCGTTATGTAAGTGTGATCTGTTTACGCTCAATGGTTTTAGAAAAATAATATTTCGTACTAAATATGATACATAATTAATTAAAATATTATTTACGATAGCACTTTTTTTATGTGTAGGCATTTGACCTGTTTTTTATTATAAATGATAAATTATTCAGAGTTGGTAATTAGAGGTGACTATAATTTATAATGTAAATTATTTCTTGAGTTTTTATTTAATAACTTCTCCTTTTTTAGTGCTTGAAAGCTTTTACAGTATAAAAATCTTATAAAATTCCATAAATATATACAGCTTGATTGCACATATTTCTAGCTCTCTATTATTTTTCTTTCAAATCCTAACGTGACATTTTTAACACCCTAATTACAAAAAGGTCTTATTATGACCATATTTTAAAGATTTTTTCATTTCAAGACATAATTTTTTTCTTTATCTAATACCTAGAGACACCTTAAAATATATTTTATTTTTGTACACACAAAACATTATTGAGAAAATACTAGACGAAATAGATATCCATAATTATACAAACTATGGCATAAGAGAAGCAAAATAATGCCAAAGTGATGACCCTCGTCAATACAAACGTCTAATTGCCCATTAGGGGAGATCTTTTAAAATGAATTTTCTTTCCAAAGCCAGAAAATTAGTCGGCAGAACAACAGATGGATTGTCCTGCGAACTTAGGAGATCTTCAAGGACATTAAGACCAAGTTTACGGACACTTCGAGGACCTCTACACATAATTGAAACAGGGCTTAGATTCAACTATATGTGTGTTACAAAGACTATGGTACCATCTTTGATCAAGGAGATCGCTAGCAGCTGTCAGCTAGTGTAGCTGTGAGGTAATAACCAACAGACGTGTCCATGCCAACAAGTTATTTCTTACACCATCAAGGGGGAGTAAAACAAGTTAGAGAAGCATAAGAGGATGTTCACCTCACAGTGAGTAATTACTTTACAAAAGCCTATATGTAAGATTTTTTTTTTGCATAGGTTGCTAGGAAATTTAATATAAAGGGCGTAAATAGCCTATGGAACCATCCAAACAAGTTTCTACAATCACAAATGTCTGATAGTGGTAGTTGTAACTAGTTGAGAAAATCTTCAGCGATATGTCTTTATTATTTCATACATGCAATAGAATGGGAATTACAAAATTTGACCACATCACACTCATTGAGCCGCGGGAATTTCCACTCGATTAATTTACCCTCTAGGCCATCCTTTTTTTTACTCTTGGTGAGCTTCAGGAGCGAATGAGGAATAGTATTTTTTTATCAGTAGATCTGAAAGATGACAAGCAAGCTTTTCGAGTGATTGTAAGAGTAAGAGATCGATTTGACGAGGAAAATGTACCAATAAAGGCCTAACCTTCTCAATACGGCGACAAACATGTCAAATTCTACTTCCAAAGTCAGAACACTGGTCTGGATATGATCCTGTTGGATGAAAACCCAGATGATGACTCACCAACTACTTTACAAGTTCGAGTGCAAAATCAAATGCTAGAAACGGCAACCTCTACTATGTAGATCGTCAGACCCTTGCACACAGAAAGTCTACGACAAGTTCCTAGATTTAAGTAATTATGAAAATGCTTCTCCGGTGTGGCTGACTCTTCAAGAAAACATGCCTGCTGTATGACAGAGACGAACATTGCCATGGGGCAATTTGGTGTTTATGTTATGGAGACAATTTTCAAAGGTCGAGAATTTCAAAAAATCCTTATATACCTACATCATACGCAGGTAATTTATTAAAATAGTCTAGGTTTATGTGTTCTTTAAAAAAGACCAGAAAAGAGTTAAAAATCTTCTTTGCATTTTCCAGCCATTGAGTTCCCATTGAAAGAAAATCGGCACTTTACTCTTACATCTCTTACCATCCACACCCACTTTGGTTCCCACAATATGAAACAGGATCCACTAGATCCCTTCTTGAATAATTTATTTTTTCTGTAACTTTTTTTTTTTTAATCTGCTGTATTCAATTATGTAAATCTATGACTTCATCACAGACAAAAAAAAAGTATAAATAACGAAATAATAGAATATTGATTTGCTCATATGGGGCAGTTTCTCCGGTGTTAGAAAGTCTGAAAGAATGTACCGAAATGTACGCGCTCTTACACCCTGCCAACTACTTGTACCATTTAAATCGTAAAAAAATGCCCATTTCTTTTGGGAACACTTCTTTTAAAAACCATAAGCCCAATTTGGACTTCTTTTTTTTTGTGTTGTCAAGGAAATTGATTAGATTTTTAAAAAAATGAAAGAAATAGCACAACTTTTTCAAAATAGATATTTCAAAATAAAAATAAAGTTCCGAATGTATGTGAGAAAAAAGAAAATATCTAGATTTGCTTTAGAAAATCTTTGAGAAAATTAGATCTTATCACTATTTTTTAATAGTGTTTTTTTTTTTTTTATCTGTTACACAAGACATTTTTTTACATAATACCAAATGTTAAGATAAGTCTATGATTTGATTAAATATAGTCCCCTTACCTACTGTACATCTCAAACACTTCATGAACAAAGTGATGAGAATGATTGAGGCAGAGGGTTATATTATTAAAATACAATCGATTCAATAAGGTATTCCTAATTGGTAATTTTCAAAATATATCGATATGTCATTAAATTATTCTTGTATTTCTCATTTTGAAATGCGAAGAGAAAGTTAGAAGGTCTGAGCTTGTGTACATAACAAATTGAATATATGTACCTAAATGTAGATCTATTTTAGTTTAAAATAAAAGTTTTAAAAATGCCAACATTGCTACCTTTACATAGATAGGTATGAAAATAAGTATTTTTACAAATTATTGTATGAGTGTGTGATGCAAGAAGAAAAAGCTTTCTTTTGCGTTAGATAATCTGAAATACATTGTTTTTACCTAATGGGTTAAAAAATAAAATGAAAGAAGATATTTATCTTATTAACAATATGTTTTTGCTCAAAAAAAAAAAAAAAAAAAAAACTCCTAACAAGGAAATATTTACTCAAAGAAGGCCATTTATGTAATTTTCAAAAATGAACAAACACAAAATAATTTTGTTTCCTATTCTTATTTAGACAGCATTTGAACAATTTAAAAATATTGACAGAATTAGTTGTATATATGATATATTATAATTAACGGATATTTTGTATTTTTTTTTAACTTATACAATAAATACGATATCCGATTTTCCAAAGCAAGACATAATATGATTTATATTGTGTTTAATGCACGAATGTACCGCAATCCGTCATCCTCACATAAACATTTAAAAAATGTCAACTTGATTCTAATCATATATTGAATATTTATGTATATTGGATCTGCTGTTTTGTATGTTTGTGCATTGTACAAGCTCCTCAGGGATGTCCGCAGGAATATAAATATCTTGGTTTTTTTAATTTTTTCGAGAAAGAATCAAAAAATTAAAATTTTTGATTTTTTTTTTTTTGAATACAAAGGTGTTGACAAAATATTTCAAAAAATTAAATTAAAAATCCATAGCTGTTCACAAAAAATTATATTTTTTGGAAAAAAAATTCAAAAATGGAAATATTCATTTTTTTCGGAAAAAATTTCAAAAATGGAAATATTAATTTTTTTTGGGAAAAATTACAAAATTTCATTGCAACTTCCTAAAAGTTAGTTCTTTTCGAAAAAAATTTAAAAAATCAACAGCTATTCACAAAAAATTTCCTTAATTAAATTTTAAAAATATATGTTATCCCTATTTCCCCGTAAAACTTTACGGCTTTAAGAACGCACCTTATTCAGCCTTATAATTCTAAAAATTTAATAATCTTCGTTAAATGATGCCATCATCAATAAATCTCGAATACCAAGTACCCAATGTTTGTAAGAATGATATATATATTTTTTTAAATTATAAAATTGGTCAAATGAATAGAATTGTATTGTTGTTTAGAATTACAAAAATTACATTACTACAGAATTGAGTTTTCTCGAGTTATTTAAAACTGTATGAAAGATCTTAGAGTTGTTAATTGATGGGGAGAAGTCCCCTAGCTATATCGAATCAAAATATGAATTTAATACTGTCCATATATCACAGGATTGTTTTGTTCAGACCTAATGAAAGAGTAGTCATTTTTGATTTGCATGCATAAATTATCGCTTGAGTCTTTGTTATCAGCGCTTCCATTCTGAAGTAGTTTTCTTCTATTTTACGGAAAAAATATTTCATCATAGTCAAGGAAATATCATATAGCTACTAACTTTCTTCTGCCCAAACAAGAAACTTATAAATTCACAATATACTATTTTTACATGAAATATCCTACTGAAAGTAATCCTCTTTGATGTATACAAAATAGAATTTTATATGAATAAAAAACTTATAGTCATTTCACGTAATAAATTATTGTCTTTTATTTTAACGAAATAATAAGCTTATATAGAACGTTAAATTTTATCATCTAACAAATATTTTAATATATCTATTAATTTTATCCCAGATAACAAAATATAGATGAATTTTACTCAAATATTATTACTGTTCCTATGCATCACAGCAGAAACTATGTAAAAGTCTTATTTTTAAGGCCATCATGACTCTAGTTAGGCAACACAATATACATGGAGAGTCTACGTCTTTTCAGAAAATATATAGGTTAGTGTAAACAATCATCTTGTAGCAAGGAAAACTGTTTGACTTGATACAAGATTAAAGGTAATAATTAATTATTGGGCAAAAAGACTGTTTATTTGTGAAACTGTCTCATGTATTCATGAGCTAGTTCGTTTTCCAAGAGGAATCCATCTATTCATCTCCTTGCCTCTGTTTGCTTCTTTATTCGTACAGGATGAGGTTCGACTGCTATCATCATCATTTATTGTTTCACATGAGGACTGTAAAGAACCTCAACCCTCAAAGTATTCCTCTTCAATGAACAAAAGCTGACTCACGAAGAAATAGAAGAGCTCATATCGTTTTGCATAGTTATCAAAGTTGCTACAGTTACTTGGAAAAAGTAGATCCGTCTATTGATTACTCACTACTCCTTCAAAAAGTAACTTAGTTACTTTACTGACTACTTGATTTGCAAAGTAACTTCAGTAAAACTTCATGTTATTTTATTAGTTTAATTCCTCCTCAGCTGCCCCTCGCCCGGCAACATATAAATGAAAACGGGTTTTGGCAAACACACACTTTATAGAATTGCATTTTAAAGAGCAACATCAACCATGTCTTACTTCATCTACATAAAAATTATTTCCTTGCCAAAAATAAAAATAGAAAGACTTTCTTTCAAATTTAACATAAATACTTGTTTCTCATAAAAAAAATAACGAATATATTCACACTAATGGAAAAAATAACTTTGAAGTACTCGATTGAACCCAGTATTAGTACAGCAAAGAGTGGTTTTACAAAATGCTGTGTAAAACCACATATACATAAACATCTTGTAAAAAAAAATTAAAAAAAATAGTGCAGCGGGTGAGCAACCCAGTTGTTGATTTTCGTTAAAATGAGCTTTTCAAATTTCCTGTCTAAAGTATATTACTTTTAGGAGTGAGCACTAAGCCGCCTAGGAGGAGGACTTGATGGAGTTGGAGTATTATCCTTCCAGAAAACTTTCTTGATATTGCAAAACTGATGGAGATTCTGAAGGTTATATGTTGACCTCAGGTAGTCCATGACTCCCTTTTCTGTAGAGTAGGTCTCCTCACGCTCTGCCTCTAAATCGAAAAAGTCCATCTCACTTTGGCTGGAAGATGAAGTGGGCACACTGGCAGGGTTCTTTACTGCAAGAGCAGTTCTGTGGCATTCTTTTACTCAGAAGCTATTTTACTCGCTCCCTCTTACTTTAATCTCTCTACATCGAAGTTTGAATTTTGGACAACTGAGAGCTGCGAGAAGGGCATCTTTGTCCTCCAGCGGACCAGCAAAACGAGTCTGGAAGGCCTGAAAATATAAATAATATTTTTTATACTTACATGGCCGTCTAATAATTATGCCATTGAATTACATGCAAACCATGCCTAATTATCAATGTTATGGATTTCATTTTTTTAGGTTACTTATTGTCGTTATATTTTTTTAAATCTTTTTTGTAATGATAATGAATATATATAAAATAATACAATATAATAAAACATATGAAGAACGTTAAAATATGAGAGCGTTAGAGAGAAGAGCGTTAAAATATCTCATCACTTTATAAAATTATAATTTTGATAAAATTGTATCAACTGACTGCAAAGTATAAAATAATTCAAATTATATTTTTAACAGTAAAAACAATAAAAAAATGCATTTTCACAACAATAATCCTTCAAAAAAAGTTATTTTTACTCCTTTAATCCCTTTTTATTTAATATTCAAAGAATTGTTTACAATAAACATTGTTTTTTTGGGACAACTATCTGCATTATATTATAAAATGGTTTTACAAATTTTAAAGATTGAGCTTTTTTGATGTTGGAGAAAAAATCCATATAGTAACCATCCCGTTTTGTAACTGTTGCAGGGGGTGGTCTGGAATGGCTGTAGTCTCGAAAAATTAAGAATTTTTTGCTTTTTAAGAGTAAATTGTACTTGATTTTTTAAATGTTTTTCCAAAAAAAATTAATTTTCTGTGAATAGCTATAGATTATTGAAATTATTCTCCAAAAAATTTAATTTTGAAATTTTTTTCCAAAAATTTGATTTCAAATATTAAATTTTTTCGAAAAAAATTAAAATAATCCATTGTTATTTTCAAAAAATAAAAATTTTTCGAAAAATATTTTAAACCCCACGTGAAAGTTAAATATTTATAAAAGGCAACGAACACAACTACACAACGGGGCATTTATACAACTACAGCCAATTCTAAAACCTAATGTTTACATTAAAAGATTTCATCAAGATGTAATGGTAAAGGAAAAACACTATGAGGGAAGATGGGATGTGCATATGCTCGTAGACTATTGCTGGAGCATAAAAATAGATTAGTGATTAGATAGATAGTAAGGTTGAACATACAATAAAATGTAGTAAAATATATAATTTTTACCTTAAATTATGAAATAAAAATATATATGTATATTAAAGTATTAATGTTCACAGATTTGTAATTCGTGCATTCATTACTGCTATAATTAAACAATTAATTTTGTCTTTAAATGTCATTTTTATCATTTTTAAACGTTCCCTTCATATGCTTAGAATAATAGAAAATATGACCTAAACAGGGGCTATTTGTAGTGTTTTGCATTGTCCATTGATTTAATTATTCTTCTTTAATTCTCGAGAAAAAAACATCTTAGTATAATTTGTGTTTCCTCATGAACATATATGTAAATCCGGTGTGTTTTTTAGCCGGCACGTTAATTTGTAATTGGTAGCACAAAGAATGAATTTTATTTTCCTTAGCATTTTTCATTATTATTTAATTCCTGAGTAGTGAACATCCTTTCCTAAATAGATACATTTATATTCAAAACTTGATTGAATATTCGTGTCTCCACATAAAAGACGGAGCATAATCCTGAGAATGTGTTGTGGAGTTATAATTGTAAGTCATTTTTGGACTCAGAGTAGAATTGGGGATCGACATCGAAGTAATTCTAGCAAATATCCTTGTTTATATCCTTTTTTCATTCCTCTATTGTCACAGCTGATTGTAGCTGAGGAACATTATTTTTTATCTCCTCCATAACATTCTTCAAAGTGTTAGGGTTACCATGTTGATTTTCAGTTTCTTTTTTTTGAACATGTCCCTTCCACACTGGATTTTCAGCTTTGCTCATGAATGACAGAGAGGTAAGTCCTTGTCAGACTCAAGGTATAATTGAGGATCGATATTTGAGTTGTTTCTGCCTATATATGGAGCTAGATACGGAGTGGGATTTTTGTTTATTTCCTTCCTCTAATAGCTCCTTGCAGCTAATCTAATCAAATGTCATGACAGCTAAACTGCTCTCCTCCAAAACATTATTCAAATTGTCAAAGTTACAATGTCAATTTTGGGTATATTTTCATTAACAAACCGGTAAGTCATTTTTTACTTATTCCTAAAGTAACTATTCAAAAGTAAATATTGTCTATGAATTTTAACATGATTATTTCGTGTTGATTTTTAAATAAAGTATGAATTTATTTTCTTTTCTTTATTGATTTCAATATATATATATGCAGTCAAAATTGTTAAACATGATGGATAAAATCCAAAGTTTTTACTTTGTCATTGAAATAAAAGTTTTTTTGACGATTTTAATTTATTAATGCAAAACAAACAACAACAACCAAAGGATTTGCATTATATATAAAAGTTACGTGTATGTATAGCATTTAAATAAATAAATGTTTTATAAATCTAAAAAATAATTATCTGGCTTTCCAGGTTATTTCATATACGAACAAAAATGGAAGTAATCTCAGCTTCCGTCCTTTCACTCAATGCAAAGCAGCATTCAAAACCTCTACGAGAACATAATTCGGAAAGAGGTTTAAAAAATGAGAATTTACTTACTTATTTGGATATTTTCCATATCTTCCGTTGGAGGACAAACAAATGAGGAACACAATTGTAAGTTGAGTTGAAAGATCGAGATTTATGCATCCATAGTACATTAATAAATATTAGCATCACTAAATGCCATTGTATCACGGATAACCGAGGTTAATTCCGAATGCTCCATTTTTATTGTGAATTTCTCATTTGAAAATTTAAAGATGAACAAAGTACTTCAAAATCTTCAAGAGGAGTTTAGGTAAACAGTATTTGCTTTTTGCACATAATTTCATCTTCTCATGCCCTTTATCTTCGAAAGAGTTGTAAATTATCAAAGCAGCATTAGTTCATGGATTAATTCCTTAGAAATGCTGCGTTTAAAATCCTGCGTTCAAAATCTAGTTTTTGGACCGAAAGATTATATCGTGTCTTTTTTCAGAGAGGTAAATTCAAACTTTAAATAGGAATTGAAAGTGGATAATTACATTATTTATATACCTAGGTGTGGGACCGCTCTCTGACAAATGATCCCTACCAATACTTTGTATTTGTCAACTCCTTATCAGATGTGCATGGAATTGAAGCCTTGATGGATATACTTCATATTGCAATAGTAATTTTGCCTTCATCAAATGTACAAGTAATTGATTCAAAGTTGTAATAGGTACTTATGCTTTTGAAAGTAACGCCTTTTAATATTCATAGAGTATTGTCAATGTATATCAAATCAATCCATATGCTGCTGAAAAGTTTGTATTGGTGAATATTTGGTCAAATAAGAGATCCGGTATAATTTTTAGAAATTCATAATTTTTTAACCAAAGTTCGACTTTGTTTTCCTAGATTTTATGAAGAAATTTGAATTCCACGATAATAATATGAATTTGATGGGCTACTATTTAAAGGTGGCTTATATGATGCACCCACCTTTTCTGTTCCAAATATCTCCAAATATTGTAGACGGATTTGAAAAAAAAATTGTGGATGGTGTGCGAGAAAGCTTAGGTTTTAACACCAAGTACATATTTCTATAAACAAGTGTAATTGATAATGTATGGTATCATTATTTAAATTATAGATTGATAAAGAGCATTGACAACAAATGGGGGGAAAATGAATCAAAATGGAAGTTGGAACGGGCTCATTGGAATGGCTCAAAGAAAAGTAAGGACTAATCCAAGCATTTCTAGGATAAATAATACAATTTCATTCTTTAAAAACAAACAAACAGGAAGCAGACGTTGCCATTGGAACATTAACACGACAATTTCAGCGTGAAGTGGCAATTGACTTTACCTTGGGTTATTCAGAGTCATACCTTACATTTATTACGCACATTCCACAAGAACTTCCCAAATGGCATTCACTTCTTTGGCCTTTTGGAGTAAATATATCCCCATATAATAATTATAGTGGATATTTAATCTAATTAATTATTGTTTTATTAGAAATATTTATGGTTTTTGGGCTTGATTACTATGGTATTGTTCTTATTATGTTTCGTTACAATTCTTTATGTCCATGAGGGAAACAAGATTCAAATGTCTTTAGCCTTCATAAATATTTGGGGTTCTTTTTTTAAACAAGGTAAAAACTTTATAAAGTATCTATTTTTAAAATGGAAAAGTTAAGAACAGATTGTAAAAATGACAATGGGTTGTGTTTTGTGTAATAATTTAAGGGGATTTAATGAAAGTTACTTTTTATTTGGAAATGGAGTGAGAGAAGTAACAAAAGTATTTTGTAGGTATAGTTCATCCCAAGAGGACATCATTAAGAATAATTCTCGGAACTTGGTTCCTATGCTCATTTTGTATTGTTGCATGTAAGTACATTAATTCCCAGTATAGGATAATTAATTAATTATGATTTTACTCTACATTTTAAGCATATGGTGGGAGTTTGGTCTCATTTCTAACTCGTACGAATATGGAGAAGCCCATTGATACATTAAAAGAACTAGCAAACAGTGATTTGAACCTTTTGATTTTAAATGGAACGTTTTTTACATCTTTATTTGAGGTCTCAATATTATTTAGAAAAATATAATTCAGGAATAAAAGGATATACCTATTATATGATTGTAGGGTTCAAAAGATGCAACTTACGAAAGTATTGGAAGGAAATGGAGAGAGGCATATGAGAGGGGATATACATGTGCGAATCATATGAATTGCTTAAAAACCGTTAATGAAAATAAGAAGTAGGTTATTCATTCAATCAAAGGATTTTAATAAATGTAGTCTTTTTAGATATGCATATATCATGGATGGAGACTTTTTTAATCAGTTTTACCTTCAGGCACATGATTTACAATTTATTTACAAATCAAAATCAAAGTTTTACACCTCAGCATATGCAATCGTGTTGAGGAAGAATTTTCCTATTTTAAAGCATTTCAATCAAAAGTATGGAAGTAATTCTATTCAAAAATTACGAAAAGTTTTTTATATAATATATATTCTAGAATACAAATGTTTCTGGAAATGGGCTTCATAAACAAATGGAAGGAGGATTTTTCTCAAGTATATATAAACGTTGTGAATAACAAAGATAAAAAAACAAGAGTTCAAGGATCAATAGTGTACACGAATATACGTCCTCCCATTTCTATGGATCACTTACAAGGGATTTTTCTTATAGCAAGTATTGGATTTGGAATGAGTTTAATGGTATTTACAGGAGAAAAATTATTTTATTAGATTATTTAGAAATGTCTAAGTACTTAAAATTGTTAATTTGCAAAATAATAATCAAATATAATATTATGGTAAAAGAATAATGTCAAATTATTATTAGTTCATTTCTATTTAATCAAATAATTACAAGTTTGGGTCTTCAAAACAAGTCTAGTTCCAAACATAAAGTATTCTGAATGAATTTTTGGGTGCAAGCTATAAATTTGGCTGCACGTCATACTATCTCTTTTAACTTAAATTGGGTCATTACGTTAGAAAAAAGTTGGAACTAAATTATTGTGATCTTTCAATAATTTGGAAATAACTTCGCAAAGCGAAGAACATATTATTGGATTAGGAGGAGAGGGATCTCAACTTTTTCGAGATATTCGGAAAATTAGCACTTTTGAAGTGGATAAAAGGTCTCAGTATGAGGAGGAGGTTGTGAATTTGTCTCTTATGGTGTATCTCGTAGTTGATTCGTGGACTATGGGAGGAAGGCTGGAGAAGATCATTATGAAAGGTTTTTTCTTATTACTATGATGATTGAATTTCAACTCTTCACTTACGTGTTTTCGATGTCAAGATAGAAATAGAAAGTATGGCGTGTGGGCGAACATAGACAATGAAACCAGCTTTATTTCTCCAACTGCAACCTCGTTTTCAAAAAACGTTAAAAATTGAACAAAATGTATGGCAGCAATGTAAAGCCTTGGCGGGGTAATGTGTTTTCGGCCCATAGTTATATACTTAGTGGCAAAACGAAGATTATGTGATTAATATTAGACCGTAGTTGTGCTCTACACAACAACTATGTGTCCACTAAGGGCGTTGAGTATACACATGGGACGGAGCAGACAAAATAAACAAATACATTAGTCTTCATTACAAAAATATCTACGTGCACAAATATAATCATAGAATTTTTTTTTAAATTTTAATATTGTAAATTTTTTTCGTTAAATTAGATGATGACATGTAATAAATAAACAAATATGGATTACTGAGAAAAAAAATCTGAGAAATAATATGAATATAAATATTTCTTTTAGTAAATAATATTAGACTTATGTCTTTTTTACCTATACTAAGAAATATTTACAATGCAGCATTCAATTTTGTTATTTTTCTTTGATCAGTGGATCTGAGGATAGGCGACCTCAAAGATGATTCTAATTTTTGGACACTGATCCTGTAGAAAAGTATTTTATCCTGATAGTTTTTGAAAGAATCAGATTTTTTGTTTTCAGGATGAATTTACCACTTTATTACTTGCTAAGACATATACATTGACGTTACGCACCACTCTTCAATAACCATTTAAGAAAACTGCTTTCCATGTGAAGAATGTACTCGTGTAAAAATGTTATTAATTTTGACAACTGTCCTACATATTCGTTGAAACAACATTTTTTATTTTGAAATCTGGTTTCATAATTTCTAAAATTATATTTCTTTCTCGATTAACTGAAGTCTAATTGTATCTAATCACGTTAAAATGTAGCATTCCTAAGAAAATACTTCTTTATTTCCTCTGTCAACTAAAGTATAAATGCAATAGATATTAAATTTAATTAAATTCAACATATTCAATACCGCACATTTTTTACTTTTATAAGGAGAAGAAATGACAAACCCATTGAATTCGGGAGAACATTGCTGATACTGAGAAAATTTAATAATTATGGAAATCTCAAGCAACTTTTTTATCTCGAATTTCATGTAAAAAAAGGATATCCACAATTTTAGGGTGATACATATTTTACTCCTTATTTGGAACCTCCTACTTCTGAAAATAGAGAAATAGACTTAGTGGACATGAATCTAATTTCATCAACAATAGAAGATGAAACTTCTTAAAATGATATTTATTTTTTTGCATTAGTTACGTTATCCTTAGAAAATAATAATTGTATGTATTACAGATATTTCTCCTGATGTAAAACATCTAAAGGAAATAAATAGCAACATACAAATCCAACTTGGAGTCTATGAAGCAGAAATAAAAGAATTAAAGAAGAAGTTGAAGGAGAAAAAATGTCAAAATTTGGGACGCAGAATCAAAGTTTAATTCAAACCATATAACATTTTTAAGTTGCAAGTCTTCACATTCCAAAATCCGCCTTTAAACTCAATAACTGAAGTAATTCCATTAATTAAGTCGTCTATAAATGTCGCCAAATGTCATAGATTTTTATTTTTTACTGTATCTAAGTATGATAGTATAAGAATGCACATACATTTACGAATGTAAACTACGATTATCAGAGAAAATAGAATAGCTTCTTCAACTTTGGGAAGACGAAGAATGTGTATGTGAAATTAAGTAAGTTAAAGAAATTATTATTATGGTAATTATTCCATTTTTTTATAATAATTAAGCTCAATAAAATTATTTTTTTAGTACTCATTTATTGTATTAAGTTATTTTTGGACCATTTGGTATCCGTCACAAGGGGGCGCTGAAATCTTGTGACGTAACTCTTCTTATAAGGCTCTGTACTCAATGAAACACATTCTCACGCTCATTGTTTTATATTTTTGTCAGTAATTTTTCGTATGGATTTAAAGTACTTCACATTGAGTGGATATTTGAGTTAGATAATATGTTTAACGTTACTGGTTCAAATCAATGTTAATAGTATTTCTTTTGATCTTGGCTGCAATGTATATTTTCAATGTCGCCTACATATTTAGTTAAAAAAAAACACACCTTTATTTTTATGAAAAGTACACGAATCATAAATACAAAGGTTCAATCATTTCTAATTATAAAATGACAAACAATATCTCAAAGAGATATTACGGTAAATTAGAGGCATGAAATTCAAATTTCAGGGATGAATTGAAATACCCCAGAGAGTGTTAACTGTAGTTTAAAAACTGTTTTATCTATTTGACTTCATTTGGCCCAGTATTGTCTTAAAAATATAATTTCTTAATTCTATAAATGTGGCAGTGAATTTTAGATACTTTAAGTACAATATCTACAAAGGATTAATCAGAATTATTTGTTCTTTGAAATTAAGTATTATTTATTGGAAAATGTTCCATTTTGAGAAAAATTATTCCAGCATTCCTTAAGGTTGACGTGCAACAAGTATGCAATTTTATTAGAATGACTCAGTACTATTAAGAGTTGGTCATAACTTATATATATATTTTTTAATAATTAATTATGACTTCATTCATCTATGTTTATAAATGGGATTCAGAGAAGATCGATATGATTGAATCACAGTGGGCATAGCTATTCTACTTCTATGAAAATAAAATATTATAATTTTTAGTCGGCTATTAATGTTTTAACTTGAGTTGAAACATTTTTTTTATGATTCCCATAGACTTTTAAGACAAAAAAAAAAGCTTTGGTGCCCCAGACATAAATGAAAGCGTTCCGTTTTTCTACATTCAATTTAATTTGGCAATTTCATTTGGAGTATCCGACTTCTGTGTGCATCAAAAACTATAGAGCTTCATTTAACGAGCGCGCTAGTGTATGTATGTATGTATACAGTAAACTGTACAATCCTTATAAATTATTATATAACATTCTATAATTTAACCTCAGTAAAACCCTAAACAACCTGAATTTATATATAAATCCCAACCTAGGAGGGAACCCCCTCTTGTCTTTGCCCCAGCCTCCTAAAAGGCACCTGCTGAATATATTCTACCTCCAACTTGTTTATTAAACCTCCGTAGGGTAAAAGTAATAAATACAACAAAAAATATTATTATTAATGGACAAGAGTTAGCTAGTAAACTCAGTAAGCTGATATTAAAAAAAGAAGAAAATATTAATTCTTTTAATATACTTTTATGTAACCTCCCTATACTCCAGTTATTATTGAAACCCTGAACAGGATGAAAATAATGGCTGAACGATAATTGCTGAAAGAAAAAAGAAAAATTGAACGGAACGCTTACAAGCCTGATATTTACTTATAAGTTATAATATCATTTCATATCTACTAATAGCAGAGGGGGGTAATTTATGAAAATGAGCAAATTAAATTTTAGCCTACTTTTCGGATGCAAAATGATCTTTTAAGCACAACAGGGAGAAAAAAAAATACGCATTCATGGGTGAAAAAATAATTTTGGGGGTAAGGGGTGGAGGTTGGGAGGAATTTATTTTTTTTTATTTCAAAGTGCTTAAAAAATTATTTTGCATCCGAAAAGTTGGGATAAAATTCAATTAGATATTAACAAAAAAAAAACCTCCCCCACCCCACCCATCAGTACTAAGATTGAATTTGGTTCTTCATATCGGAACATAAATCTTTAACCAACAAATTCAACCCCTTTTAGAGATTTTATTCAAAAAGTGGTTAAGTTTGCTTAAAAACTGAAAAAGATTTTAGTCTTGATCATTAAGATCAATTACTTATATCTCTGTGGCGATAACATAAAAGTAAGCTGGGATACTTTTCCTCAATATTGCGACAGCATGATAAACGTATCTGTTGATATAAGTACTATCATTTATATTTAAAAAAAATATATATTTATATAAAAAAAATGATAAAGTTCTTAGGAGCCTTTATGGTTAACTGAACCTGATAAAAATTGGTTATTTGGTAACACAGATCATAAAAGATACTGAGACGGCATGACGTGAAAATTATTATTATTGAAGAGTGTATAAGGATTCATGTTGCAAGATTAACGAAAGATTAAGAAAGGAATTAACTTGTTAAGAATATGTCCTAACAACCGAAATTGATTATATTGATCATATCAAAATTGGATTTTAAGTTCAAATACCACACTATCAAATTGACTGAACTTGTATATAATATGTTCATGTAAAAATTTAAACAAATATAAATCATATTAATAACTTGTAAGACAGTTTTTAGTGGTTTAATATTGTATTTGACTCTTTAAATATTTCTCTTTGGTTTTTTATTGAAGTAAAAAAACTTATAATGTGTTTTTCTCTATTTCATCAAAAAAAAAAATCCCAACTTGCTATAATGCTATCGCCACACATTAATAAATTTAACTCAATCGATGAATTTAATTGTATTTAATAGCTTTGACGTCACACTCCATCGACAAAGGGGGAAAAAAGGAAAACAAGGTGAGCAAAAGAGTCAGTGATATAGTCAATGCCATCAGAATAAAGAGTAATGCAATGAGAGGCTGTTAGTATTGTTGCTCCTGTTGATTGTTGTTCATATTGTTAAATATCTTATATTCCAAATATTTTTTTTAATACCTGGTGCAATTATTTACTACATACAACTAATAAGTTATTAGTTATATTAGTAATGTGTCATTAGCAGCAACTACATATAGCTATAAATTAAATATATATTTATAGTCTCTAGAGTCAAATGACTCAATAATAATTATGTAGTCTATAAAACATATTGTCAAAAAAATGTGTGTTGGAGTCAGGAGCCGGGTATTATTGGTCACAACTCCGCAGCCCTGTTATATACCTAGTTTAGAGATGTGATCTTGTTCATATATTATTTGAATTTTATATAATATATTTCTAGTAGAGCAGAATCCCCGTTGAATGAAGATCTGAATTTAATTTATTTAAATTGAAGACAATAAAAGGATTATTTTTATCTTGAGGAATAATTAAAGGTTTAATAGAATTTGCAATTCTTGGTCTTTTAACTAGAATCCTTGTGTTAAATAATTAATATTGCTTTTTAAATAAGAATTTTTTAAACTATATTGACTAACTGATTAATCATATGATTTATAAAAAAATATTTTGAAATTGTATAAAATATTATACATTTTGAAAAATTCTAGACCTATGAAGTGCATCTTTTCCAATGTTACACCTAATTAACAAGTATTTTACAACTTTCTTGGAACAAAGGATCAGATATTTTTTGAAATCAAATGTACCAATGTAAGGTAGTGTCAACACCTTTTGAAATTTCCAGGGCATGTGTCGATAAATTTCCGAATATTTTATTCATATATATATTAGTTAGGACTTCAATGAGTTTTTTATGGACATCGATGCTGGAAAGTGAGTCAATGTATGTCCTAAATATCCCCTCGCAAAAGGAAAAGTAGACGGCACTATTAGGTCATTCCATGGATTGTCAGTGCAATAATCCTTATATGATATTAAATTTGAATTAGAGGAAGGATCCTCTTCCCTGTTAAACAGTGCTGCATTACATAAACCCCATTTCATATTTTTTTGTAGGGTGAAGACTCAATATCCTCCGATATATGAAATTGTGGCGACGCAAAATCTACAGACAGACAATAAAAATCCTTTAAGATGAAGGGACTTGCTAAGTGAATCTTCATCTTGATTAGCAATCACAAAGCGTGTGTCACTGACGTCTTTTTGTTCATAACTAGCAACTATTTGTTGGTATTATAATGTTAGAAATTACCAATAACAAGGTATCATCTTGTACAAAAATACTGTTTATACTATGTATTATCTCCATTCCAGCCTGCATAGAATCTTTTTTTTAAATAATTCAAATTAAAAATATGATTTACATAAAAGTAAACAACACTATATTTATTATTATTACATGAATGTAAAACGAAATTGTTGAGCACTAGGATTATAGCACTAACCATTTATCTACCAAATTGTAGCAAAAAGATGTTCAAGGTGATCTTGTTGTAATTTATGGGAGCAAATATTCTCCAATTTTGTATGCCCAGATTTCATGAGATGCTTCAGAGAATAGATACAGGAGATTAGACCTAGCAGATCAATGCCAACGCCTGGAATTAATAACTATCATACCATCCACTCCTCTCAAGCACATCATCCATATTAATGAACCTATGAAGTATTTCTTCTGCGCGTGATATATTAGTCGGAGATAATCCTGCCTTTAGGTCAACCCCATATTTGGAGCGGCTGTTCATTATATCTAGAATTTTGTCATCTAGCTCCAAAAATTCAGCTATCACTAGAACCACCTCACTTTCAATCCAGAAATTAAATTATCATGGGCCCACTTTAATTACCTGGCAACTGAATCTGACATTAACTGGACAGCGATCACAAATAGTGATTATGGTGGAATTTGTGTAAGGATGAGGAAATATTGCTGTCATGTTTTTAATATTCTGAAAATATTATAAATATTTCGATAAGCATTTGCTACTTAAATTTTCAACAATTTACTCATGGTTGAAGATTGCAGCAAAGTGCATTGAATGCTGATATATAATATCTTGCGCCATCCATGTTTCTTATCATACCCCCTGATTCAAAACTAAAGGTAATTGCTTGGCGTATAATTCCCGGAAGAATTTTTGATTGGATTCCCTTAATAAGGAAGTATGCAACAGGTATTTTCCAAAAGCTTTTTAAAACAACAAGCATGGCCATCAAACATTCATTCGCTTCTATTTCTTACCAACTACAGCTTTGTCCTCAATAATCAACGTAACCGAAACACTACCCTATTTTGCTGTCAAATTTGATTCAAATTTGCTTTATTGGCATCCCATCCAAACATATACTGGCTTCTTGAAAATTTGGGTACACACTCACACGTTTCAATTGTTCGAATGCAGGGACTTGAACCCCAGGGTAGCAATCTATGTTCCCAACATGCCTCTGAATGGACTATTGATTTAGAAGATTCAGAAATCGAGAAACTCATTTGAACGCATTTTGACTGTAGTAATGTAGAGTTATTGCGAAATCCTTAACTTCTTGAGAAAAATGAGTATTTTTGCTCATACTCTCTGCAAATTAATTAATTGCCCGTAATGAACATACGTAAAGTGGTCTTCAAGAACAGAAATACTTTGTGGAGTGAACAACTCTTTCTCACAGATTGCATCTAGAATTTAGTTCAACTTAAATGTAGCAGTAACTAACTTCAACTTTGCCTGACGAAGTTCCCTATCTTTTTTTTTCTTCATTTTTTTTGTCAAAATAATGGATTTTGTCTAATGGTGATTGCAAATTATCATATTTGATTTTCGCTAAATTAATATAAGATGGAAATGTATATGCATGGTCTATGCTTATTATTCGATTGTAATCGATCTCATTTTCAGTTTCCATTGGAATAATGAGAATATTACTACTAACGGAATTATCCTTATCCTCAGTTTGGCAAATGAAAGTCGACGCTTTATCCCCCTCGGTGTTGATTATTAGTATTTGAACAGTCATTAATTTTTGTAGGAATGCTGTTGTATTTTAGTTTCGTTATGGTTCTCACAGATTCTTCATTTGGTTGTTTAAATAGTCATCTAAATATGCGTAATTGACATACCTTGTATTTCAAGTTACCTTGCTAATTACTAACTTTCAAGTTACAAATATTGCAATTTGCAAATATTAAATGTTATTTATAAACCATATTTATATGAGTATAAGGATACATATAACAGTAAATTTTTTAAGTTATAAGCATACCACAGTTGACGTAATCTTACGCAACACAAGTACTTGCAAACAGTCAATACTTCTGTTAGCCCTAGGACAAATAACAAATTTTATAAGTCCCAGACGATAATAGATACATTAAATCTAATGACGTCACAATATGTGCCAGACTGTATTTATCGTAGACTCACTTGAAAAGTTCCGAAAAACATACCTGATCATATTGTCGTGAGTCAACTATAAATGACATATTTGTTCCATTATGGAATTTATGTTGAAATTTGAGGAATGGGATGAGTTACTCGAGCCTATAATTATATTGCCTATAATTCAGGGCCTTCCAATAATTAATTTGACTCGAATTGGCCTCGTTATGACCTTCTGAATATAATTGGTCTTATTCGTGACACCAAATATTTGTTCATAATTATTTAAACGGAGTTGTAAAAATAAAGAGAGTTTATCCGATCTATCTTTACTCCCAGAGGAACAATATTATTATTATCTCTTCATTATACCGGGTCGTCGAAAAAAATTAACCCATTTGTAGCATCTATGTTTATTTACTTATATATACATCACAATTCATATATATAAATATGGAATAGATTTGTATACTTATGATTACCATTTTTAATCAATATAGCTTCTCTCAGCGGTGATGCCTCGCTCAAGGCGAGGTCCGAAGGTGGTGCTAGTTTTCTGAAGGTACTGGGCGATCATGTTGGTACAAGAATATTATTACTCCCCTTTTCTTCTTTTTACCTACATATGGGGGGGATGAAGGAAAAAGTTTTTCTTTTCTTCCGTTGAAAAGAGTAGAATTCAATGTGTGAGCCTTAAATGTTTTATGATAAATTTGATGACAACACTAAGGTATTTTATATAAAGAAGATGCTTTTTATTTTAATTAAAAATTTATTCATTCCATAATTAGATAAGATTTAAATCTACGTACCTTTATTAAAACTAATGTCAACAGATATATCAACTTAGGCTTTATCCGCCGTGGCCTTGAGGGAATTCACGTTGAGGTTACAAACATTACAGACTTTGCATCTATATGCGGCTAGATAATGCAATACAGTGGATTAGGGGTAGGACTATAGGGGCCCATAGTCATTAGTCCATTAATCAACGTTATTGAGGAATTTCTTGCTGAGAAAGTATTGTACGGCTTTAGCTGTGTGAGCGAGGGCTCTTTCTTGCTGGAAAATGACGGACCCCTCCCTGGAAAATTTCTGGGCCACAAGACTACCTTTTACTTGATGATGTCGAGGTAATCGTCAGATTTAAGGGAATATCTGGTGGGGAACCAGATTGGTTTCATCTTATTTCCGTTGCAAACGACGAGGCCCTTCATTATCACGGACGCAAGTTTCTTTGTGGGAATCATGTACCTGTTAGAGCTATCCAGGGTTATGTCGGGGAAACTCAATACCCGATCATTTTTTGATAAAAATTATTCCACGTATTATGATCAGATTAACGAAAATAAATACTTAAAGTTAAAAAAATAAATCCACAAATTATGTAAAAACAGCTAATTCCAATTCACTATTTAATTAATATGAAAAAGCATTTAATTTTCTTTCTAATCACACCAATATTATTGAATACTTCAGTATTTCAAAAACTTTTATGTGTTATTTATAGAACCCATTTAATAAACAAGGGAAGCTGTATAAAATCATTAAAAGGCGACGATCAAACATCTCAAACCATGCATGGAATGATAAAATAAAATAATTATTATATATAAATCTAAAAAATAACAATATTATAAAATTATACAAGATGTTAAAAATGTAGTAGGAGTCGGTCAACCGTACAACTTGTCTGTCTATTCCAAACCCGACTTACGAATACAGGAGAAACATATGTAATTTTTTTATAATTATTTTTTTATTTACTAAATACCTGAATAATGTTTTGAAAAGAAAGTAACTTAGACACCCCAAAAATTATAAAGTTATCTGGGGTATAGTTTTGCAATACAAGCTATATGTTAAAGACATTATCGTATTGCTTCTCTAAAGTTACATTTTCCTCAATTAGTAAGACTTCCTGGAAAGATTTACAAACTTTAAAGATTTAAAACTTTATAACTTGAGGATCCATCAATTCCACTCGAAATTGAGTTATATATATTATACCACGGCGTTATCTCGTTAATACAAAAATACCCTACGTATTTTTTTGTCAGCTTTCGATTTCCCCTTCTCCCTTGAACTATAACTATTTCACAAATTATTCTTTTTTATAAATACACAAGTAATGACTAATAAGTTATACTTATTGTAAACATATGCTCCGTTTCCAAAGGAATAGGAAGACAATTTCTTGTTGATCATTTGTCGTTTATATAGTATATATATTGGTCATTTTATTATTTTTATGAAGAAATTTCGGCTATTTCTTCATAGAAATAGTATAATAACTTATCATAACTACTCTTTTAATAAAATATTACTAAGCAATATTATAATACAGTATCGAATAAAATACTGAGTAGATTTTAATAGTATGTAACTTTTTTTTATGGCGAAGAAATAATATGACATTGATAGTTTGGAAGTAGTAAGAGATATATAACAGTTGGTAGGATTTACTTATTTGGCTAACTACCAAATGATCTCGGGCCTTTTTTCTGTTTCTTTTTGGAGGAAAGGTTACCTCATAAAATAAAGACAAAATGATACATTCGGAATATAGAACTCATTGATATACCTCTATACCAAATACTGTTGTGTTATTATTGTCCAGTGTTTTATTATAGAGTAAGTAATACAGTCTAATAATTTCATTATCCTTGGTTATTTAGAGATGCCTAAATCGTCAGAATTGGTCATTTTATTATTTTTGTGAAATTTTGGCTATGATACATAAGAACTAATTTTCGGCCTTTTTCGGATTAATTTTGGAGAAAAGTTTGGGATATACAATTAAATAGTAAAAAATCATTCAAAAAAAAAGGAATAATGTGCAATGAAATATGTGATATATTCATCATTATGATCATTGAGTTTTTATAAGTAGTTCCCTTAAGTGTTTTTTTTCCTCCACCTACAGGTAGTTCCGCTACACAATGAACTTTCAATTTTCGCTTCAACTGTTAGTTTATTTCCTTTACAAGCATGAATTGTCTTTCAAGTAGGGTTTCAGTTGTTTAATTGGTGTACAGAGAGAATCATCGACTTACATAGGTCATATATTTGTTTTGTCCATAAGAAACTTGCAACGCAGTCTGGTTGACGTTAGCTGACAACTTTTTTGATTCCGTCACAACGGATCTAAGTTCAGTGTTTTTTCATACTGATAAGTGTTAATTAATAATTAACAATAAATACCAGAAGCCAATGGCGGATAAAAAAGTTCTGAACTGCATGGAAATACATTTAATTCATTGTTATTTGGATGGATCTTTCGAACTGAATGTATCAAAATTATATTACGATTCATTGATTAATTCCGTTTTATTTTGGACTTAAAATGCTATTTTGCTATTGAAATTCTTATCGGGCGAGTAGAGACTTCAAAATCATTCCTATTATTAGTTAAATGACTATTATTGGTCAGTATTACTAACTATTCCATACTATATAAAAGTAAAAATTACAAGGTAAAAGAGGCTTACTAAAGGCACCATATTCGATTATGTTAGCAAAATACTTACATTGAACTCTATTTTTATTACATTCAAGATAAATGCCAAATTAAGATCTTATTTTAATTCGATGTTTTTCAAATGAGCACTTCATATTTAGTGCATAGTATCCACTTATTCTTAATATATTATTGATTTTTTTCGCTATAATATATTTATTTGAAAGTGTATGTTCTGAATCATTATTTTTAAATTGATTTTAGTACTTTAATCATCGGAGCGTTAAAATTTATACTAATATAATTGTCTGATAAGAAAATGAAATACTATTATATGATAGAGTATATTATACTAGTAAAGGGCTACTCGGCGTTGCTCGGACTAAGGAGGAAGAAGAAAATCATAAAATTAATTGAGAAAATTAAAAAAACATTCAGAAAATACTTCTATATACTAATAATTATAATATAAATGTTTCGTTGTTGTCGAAAAAGATCCCAATAATTCTAATTCTCTTGGATTCTTCACACTATATCAATCCGGTTAAGTAAGGTAATGTACTAAGTCTCATCATTGCAACCCCCCCAAAAAAAAAAAAAAAAAATAATAATAATACTAAATTACTCTTATTACTGCCTCTTGTAACCTTAGTAGTATAACGATAGATAATTATGAATATAAAAAACTTATTATTTTTTTAATTTATATTTTTTGAATTAACAAAAAAAAAAAAAACATGACTTCTTTTAATAATCATTCCCTCTTTTAAAGTAATAAATTCAAATATCATCCTATTATAAAAATATTGAAGGAGTTTATTTTAAAAGGGTTTCAAATTTGTTCTAGGGTTCAAAATTATAGTAGTCATCCTAATAAATTTACGCGGGTATTTAAATACTCCTACGTCCTTAATGGGTTTAAGTTCAGTATAAACTTGCGTTCGAGTCTAACATAATTTTAGCATAAAATTAAGTTAGAGACACAATATAAAATTCCAGCATTTAAAGTTTGAAACAGATCGCTAAAAAAAGAAAAAGAACACAATAATACGTATTTGTGGCAATACGATACCTCATCCACTTCTCCCTTAAGTTTATCAAAGGATTCATCATTACCTCTTTCTCAATACCTGAATCTTCCCCACCCACCCTATGAAGCCGTTTGGAGACCAAAAACATGGGAGGAGTTGATTTTTTCACTCAAGTGCAATATAACAGGGGTTGTGTGGGCCGATACATGTTTTTTATCTCCTAATTGCAAAGATCCTATTGGCTGTGACAAAGTTTTCTGGATGAATGTTTAGGAAGGGCCTACCTGTCCTCTCAAGGTAATTCCAGAATATTTTATTAATATGTTCCTGTTCTTGAAGTGGGTATTAAAATTGACTGGTTTATCATTCCCTAAAAATAAAAGAGGCCGAGACAAGAATAAGCTCCATGAGAAAGACATCCCCTTCCAATAAGACTCATCTTTGAGTAAAGTCGATAAAAGTTATTCAGGCCATCTGGTTATGGAGTAGCTTGATATAAATGGAGAACCTATTCTCAAAAACAGTATATGACTTCAATAAAACAACATTTACCATGTAAAAAATAATTTATTAGCATTATATAGACTAATGAAGACCAATAATAATACATTCAAGGTTCCAGTCTAAAAAAAAATATAGAGATACAAGTTTCAGGCAATATTTTAACAAATTTTCTCTCAAATGTTTCATTTTTTTTCTTTATTCAGGTTAATACAAAGTACTTTTCACGGACCCCTATAAATTGGAGAAGGGAAATGTTTAAAATATATTTCCCACGGTCATTACAAATTTTTCACTGGGTATAGAGTACTCTTTAAAGTAACTTCTTTCATGAGTTCTGAAAGTGTTTGCAATCAAAATATTAGAAGCAAAAAGGAAAGAACTGGGACTCTGGAGCTACGACCTGACTAGATATCACTATTAGATTTAAGACAGATCTTAGATCCGAAGAACCCAGGTAAGATATAAGTAATCTTTTATTTTTCTGAAGATATCCGAGATCCAAACCAGATTCGAGTAATCGATCTTAAAATATCCAACGAAATTTCAGAATATTTTAAAGCCTTAATAGCTTATTTTAGTTAAAAAACTGATAATATTTATATCAATTTATCTTGTTTAGTGCTTGGAGCCTCATCTATATCAACAATTATATATATATATTTTTTTTTTTTTTGGGGGGGATTTATTTTTCAAGAAAAAATCCAGAAATTAATATTTTTCATCCCTGTTATTTATTGAAAATAATTTTTTGCTCTGCTGCTTAATTAGTCAAATGAAAATTGTTTTTCAGAAAAAAACCAAATTCCAGTTTTTTTAGGGGGGCACCAGCACAACCCCTGCCTACCGCTGTATGGTTATTTCTACAACAATAACTAATAATTATGTTCTAATGGTTGGGTTATTTATTGTTTCGGCATTTTTAAGCAGTAAATACAATGAAAAAAAAGAAGATTTTTAGTGCTTATAATTTTTTGGAAGAAACAAAAATAAAAATCCAAGGATGGTAGTCGAAAAAAATAATTTATGTAACCTTACTTTGAATCTTATTTATTTCCCGAATTTTCCGGTAAATTACTTCTAAAATTTAAGACAATTATCTTTTCTAATTCTTGTATCAGATCTGGACCTAAAAGTTCTCGACCTGTGAACAAATCTATATCCAAGTGTTAGTACTACTTGAAATGGCCCTTTTAAATTTATATTTAGCAAAAATTTAAATTAATTATTAACTAAAAACCCTTATTTACCATTACTTATTGCTCCTACTCCCTTTAGGACTAGGGTTGGAACTCCTACACTTTTTTTAGCTTTAGAGTTTGGCTACTGTTGTCAACTTGAACGTTTTTTTAAAGGTGTGATAATTATTCCTCCATTCTTGAGAAGATAATAGCCAAGCATTAAGTGTAAATACAATTTCGATTTAATTTATTAGTAGGAAGTTGAAATGAGCTAAAAATGGAGGAAGAATCCCGTGATAAGAGGACAGAGGAGTCTTCCACCTCTTCACTAGAGGTAATCAATGCCATCAAGACCATTTCAGAGGAGAAAACGGATAAATTACTCGCAGAAGGGGAGAAAGCCACTCCCACTGTCTACATTTCGGCAACAGAATTGCACATGCGACAATCGCAGATAATTCAAATCACGACAGGGTCCAAGGAGCTGGACAAACTTCTCAAAGGAGGAATCGAAACTGGATCCATCACAGAGCTCTTTGGAGAGTTTAAAACTGGAAAATCTGAGCTTTGCTACACTTTGGCCGTCACTTGCCAATTGCCTATTACTCAAGGAGGTGCGGAAGGGAAGTGTATTTACATTGACACAGATGGAACATTCCGTCCAGAACGATTACTGGCTGTGGCTAAGCGATACAATCTCTCTGGAAGAGACGTTCTGGACAATGTGGCCTACGCTCGAGCTTACAACACGGATGATCAATATCAATTGCTCATTACAGCTTCTGCCATGGCTGCGGGGTCAAACTACGCACTTATAATTGTGGACAATTCCACATCACTTTATAGAACAAACTACTCGGGCAGAGGGGAATACTCCTCTCGAAAAATGGATTTAGTTCGATTTTTATGTATACTGCACCGTTTGGCGGATGCATTGGGAGTAGGTATTGTTATAACAAATGGAGTGGTTGGTCAGATCGGTGGAGCTGCTACGTTCTCTACTGATTCCCAAAAACCTATTGGGGATTGTATCATGGCTCATACATCATCTACTAGGCTCTATCTCAGAAAGGGAAGAGGTAAAGAGAGAATTTGCAAAATCTACAGTTCTCCACGTCTTGCAGAAGAGGAGGCCATCTTTACTATCACTGCTGAAGGTATTGGAGATTTCAAAGAAGAATAATGCTTGTCTATTGATACATTTATACGAGCTTATCTTAAGTTTGGTATTTATAAACAAATTATATATTTAATTATTGTATTCCACGTTATACTTGGTAATTGAATTCCAATAAATTATATTTAAAGAAGTGTAAATACAAATATATGTGCTTACAAATGAGGGGGGAAAGTAACAATGAGGAGCTTTTTGGGAATATAATTGAGGATTAAAAAGGGTCAAATTCCTACATATGTTCTTGCTTGATATTGAGACGTGCTTATGTTTCTTTGTGCTCTTACATCTATTAACATGTTATAATTTCCAAATTGTGAAAATATGGTTCCACAATTTTTGTTTTTAAGAAGATAATAATATTTTGAAATTAATCCCTTTAAGAATCAAAGATTCTTAAACGAGGCCTTCTATGTAAAGTGTTCCAACTTATTGTTAATTTTTGACGGGGTCATAACCGATTTTGATAATTTTTGGAAAGGGTGTTGATCACAAAATAAAAAACAAAAACTCTTATGTCTAAAATTTTACATTTAAGCGAGAAAGTGGGTCAGTTTGGATGCCCTTTCAGAGGGATTCTCGAACTTCAGTGTAACATTATTCACCTCAAGTTCAATTGATTTTAAAAATGTTTGATTTAAAATACTCTCAAAGTCAACTGCTATAATTTAACTATTGTCAAAACAATACAATGAAAACACTATTACAAAATAGTTAAAATGACGCCGCATTATTCACAATTATGTTTTCATGCTACATTTTTACTTTTTACATAAATACGCACGAACGTTTTCCATACATCTAAGTTTTAAAAATCCTGTTATTTTAAATAGAATCACACCCTGACCAAAAAATACCAAAATTGCTGATGATGAAATCGTGATAGTGAGTACACTTCACCTTGAATACCCAAACTATGATTCTTGTGTTTAATTATCATTTTAAATCGATTTTCAACATAAGCTATTTATTCAAAATATAATCAAAATTTTCATAAATCTTTAAAAAGTTCCTGCACAAGATGTTAAATAAGGAAGAATTGATAACACAGGCATTTGGTCCAATCAGTATTAATCTAAGAAGTGTTAATATTTTGAATGTAACAAGTCCAATGATCCAAGTATATTTTTTTTTTTGGTATTTCATTATTTTTAATAATTATGCTTCTTTGATAATTGATTTACAACTTATTGTCTAAGAGAAAACCAAACATGCTTTTTGTTTATAAAACAGTCCTCGTACGTCCGCCTGCCCCTGTATGGCTATGGCTATTGGCTAATAATAACACTTGGACAAGTTACAACAACATTTTTGCAACATAAAACATAAAAACGGATCTTTTTATCATGAATTGACAAAAAAGTACTTTTTCAAGTGTTTTTATTTGTCATCCTCAGGCATCGCTTCATATTTAATTAGTGATGGGAAAAATTAAAAATACAAATCCCGGAGCCGATTTTTTAATCGTTTAAAATACCATTGTTATCGTGGGCGTACACAAGGTTATATCATAGGGGGGAGGGGCTATGATATAACTTTGGCTTGGCTTGGCTTTTGGTAGTTGCTTGATTATTATTATTATTTTTTTTTTAATTTGAGTAGTTAAATTTTTTGGGAAAAATTTCGAATATATTTAAAAAAAAAATTGACTATAAAATTGATTTTCAAATAAATTACAAAAATCCATATCTATAAAGAAAAAGTTAAATTTTTCAAATATAAATTTTTTCCAAAGAAAAAAAAATCCAATATTGCATTTTTGGAAAAACTTCGTTATTTACATATAATTAAATTTTTAGAAAAAAAGTTGAAAAAATAAATTGAACTATCTCGTAAACAGCAAAAATTCCATAAATTAGGGAGAGGGAGGGGTATTTTTTTCTTAACATTGAATTGTAATAATTAGTTGAATAAAAGTAATAAATAAGAATCAGAATCGCAAATTAAACATGATTTTCTCGATATCGAATCCAAAAAAAAAAAACCGAAATAGTTTTTTTACAAGATAATACGCATAAAATACACTACAATATATTTAAATTTAAAGCATATAGCAATCAGGATCTTCAAGTATTTAAAATATAATATTAAAATTTTAACTTTACCACCAAGATTCGTGTTTCATAAGTTTCATCAAGTAACTTCAAGTATCGTCGGTGAACCGGATGAACTGGCGTTGCCTCATGGATCTGCCCCTCGGGCTGTAGTTTGGTTATCCCTGATATAGAAAACAACACATCATCAAATCTTTAACGTTACTGATCTTTACTCTTATAATATAGAGAGCTATAGCTACATACGCTACTTCTTGCATTAACATAGACAATGTTAGAACTCTCAATGTGCATTTGTTTATTTCCCTAGCGGTGAAAAAAAGCAATATCTGTTGAATGTTGTGAGCTGAATACAGAATACTCATTTTACAATTTGGAATTACTTATAGCTAATAAGAATTAAAATGGCGGGTCGTTTTGATCTTATTTGGCAAGATGGTCATCCTTGATAAATGCAAAATAAGATAATGGGTTAATACGGAATAGTTAAGGCCATAGTAACCATTAATACTTATATAGTTATGATATACGTGGATATGAGATGTATGAGGATATGGAGTTTATATATATACTTTATTTTACACGCGGAGAATACAGAAAACGACTCTCATATTAATATATTATTATACACAAAATACACACGGAACATTTATACATAGGTCACCAAACCTGTAGCTATGAATATATTTAACATCCCCTTTTCCCCCCAGGACAATGATTACAAAATACAAATCTAAGTTATATGAAATGAAATTCGCTTGTTCCTTTCTGTTGAATCCAAACGGATGAATCTCCTATTACGATGCCAAAGACGACCATTTTTCATACGCATGAGATATCGCCTTTGAGATTCCTGTGTTTCAATTGTACCTAGATGGGTCCATCTTTTGGTTATATGATCTTGTATCCGAACCGATTCACCGATCTTCAATACGGATAACTTCTTCTCATCTTCTTTTTTCAAAATTGGGTTTGGAACCTAACAAAGTTCTTGGCTTCTCTTTTGATAGAATTCAGATAGCATAGGCATAATAGATCTAGTACTACGACCGAAGATGATTTTAGTTGGACTCAATGCATCTTCTATTCTCGGAGTATTTCTCATTTCTAAAATTCCAAGATTGATTTTTGACTGATCTATCTTATTTCCATTCATAGTTTTCTTTACTAAATATTTTAACTTCTTCACAGAAGCTTCAGCCAATTCATTGGATTGTGGGTTATGTGGAGAAGAACATCGCCATTCAACTCCCCAAAAGGATAAAAATTCTTGAAATTCCCTGGACGAGAAGTGTGTTCCCCCATCTGATTCTAAAACTTCAGGTATACCATAATCAATGAAGAATCTCTCCATTACTTTCTTAATCACTCTTGATGTCCATCCACTAAGCTCAAAATAATGTAAAGCAGGATATCCAGAAAGTCTATCTACATAAACCAAGAAATTCTTTCCACTTACAGAAAATATATCCACAGCTACTGCTGGAAATGGTCTCGTCATTTTTGGTCCTTTAATTTGAGTCTCCATTAATAAACTAGGTAATAACTTCTGGCATTCCTCACACTTTCTCACCATATCTTCGATGTCCATATCTATTCCCGGGCAATAAATTATCTCTCTGGCACGCTGCTTAGTCTTCACTATGCGTTGATGAGATACATGCAGATTTTCCAATATTTCTTTCCGAGCTACTCTTGGTATAACAATTCTTTTATTATTGACGATAATCAAACCTTCATAAATCGATAGAGTATCTTTCAAATTCCAGTAGAGTTTTAATTCTTCAGGAAGATTTTTGATATTACTTCCATAACCGTCTTTAATAAAATTTATCAATTTTAGATAATTAACATCTTCTTGTGCTTGGTCTCTCAATTTTCTTAATCTTCGATCCTTGATCTCATTCGTTCGAATTTTTTACCACATACAGCTCTTATTAATATTCTTCTTGCAACCTCATTCGTACGCACACCCTCCAATATGTCGTCCTTCCTCGGATTCCAGTATGGATTTCTTGGCAAATTATCAGCTGCTAACATTTTTCTTCCTGGTTTCCAAGCAACAGTGAAGTTATAACGCATTTGTGTCCTTTTTTTGATTTCCATCAATTAATACATCAGGATACTCCTCCACAAGCTTGTCTCTCATGGTTTTAATTTTTTCATCGGAAATATATTTCATTTCCTTGATTCCACGAGCACTAGATTCTCTGGCTCTTTTCCATTACCTTCGCTCAATTTGACTTGGATAATCTTGTGGTAAAATCCTTAATTTTTTATACAATACCCACGACATTAGAAAATTTAACATTTTCCTTTACTTTTATTCTTCTTTAATTTCCTCATTTCCAAAACCTACATTTAAAATTATGGATCCTAGTGGATTAAAAGTAGCTCCAGTAGCTCCATACTTATCTTGTTGACTTTTGCAGAATTTAACTTTTCGTCATCCCTCTTCGACATTTCCTCAGCTCTACATATATCAATAACTTTTTGAAGTGAACATTCTCTTTCTTCCATGAACATAAAGATATCCTCTTGTTGCTCCTTTGTTTCAGACTTCAACTCCATCAATTCTAAAATATCCTCTAAGATGTGTAATCTTCCACGGGCCATTTGATTATAAATTTCTACTAATTCCATTCTGTTTGAACGCTTCAGTTCATTAATGCTCCTTGTGACATGACCTTTGTATGCCTTAACTTTTGATTTTATAAAGTCAAACTTCTTACTTTTAAGTTCTTCCATTGTGTTTCTTAAGATTGGTTCTGGTTTATCGACTGCGCCATATGATATACGTGGATATGAGATGTATGAGGATATGGAGTTTATATATATACTTTATTTTACACGCGGAGAATACAGAATGATTAACAATAGTATATACTAGGTATGCTAAAAGATTTAAAAAAAAATTAGATTTGAAAGGAGATAATTAACTTTGGGCACATTTACTAAAATCTACCATCACCATTTTCTCTTTTTAATTATTTTTCCTTTTTTTCTCTCTCTCTTTCTATACCAATAACTTTTTTTTCCCTAACCTCAACTTTATTACTTGAAAAATTCCTATTCCTAGGTATTATATAAAACGACCAGTCACTGTTTAGGCGAAGTATTAAATGTTGAAAAGATGGGATTAGAAAACTTTATTATCATTCAGGCATTTGAAATAATAAACCTTAAAAATTGATATTATTTTCAGAAAAAAATGATAGGAAAATTGACACTGAAAATAGAAAAGCTGGAATGTTTTAAATATTACATTATTCAAAAAAAAACATTATGATTCTCAAATGTAACAAACACCTGGGATCTAATAAATATGGATGAAGTATGCCTGACACTCTAAAATTGCTGTGGGGAAAGAAGAAATGATTTTGTGAGTTTTCAATTATACATTTAGAATTTATTAATTGTTATTATGATAAATGTATAATTTAAGATAAGAAGGCCAAGGTATAGCCAGAGGTTGGAACTTGGGCTCGAGATTCGGAACTCGAGTTTAACTTGAGTGCATATTTTTGAAGACGATCTCTATAGACTATACTATTATAGTAATGAAATAACCTTGAATGACATCTGAGGACTCGGTGAGAATATTCAAGGACTTAAACATTACTTGAGATTCGAAGTGAAGTTACAGTATATGGACGTTTTCCCTACTCAGATTAATGTTGTGTTATAAGCTGGATTAAAGATATCTGTAGTAAGGATTATACATCTACTATAATTCAAGTGTGAACTCATTACATTTTAGAATAAGGACTTTGAAGACCACCATTCGGATAGAAAATCCTCCCGCTCTACCTGTTATGCCCTATTAAAGAGAAGCAAACTAAAGAGGATATAGTTCCATCAATCAAAATCTTAGGAAAGGTAAAATATGAATTTGTCATCTTCTGAAGCAATATGCAGTAAATAATAGGAATTATTATATGAAAAAATAGACTTCCTTCACTCTTCCAATTAAGGTTGTTTTTAGAGCAAGGGCTTTCTTTTTATACATATCAAAATCATAAGAAGCTTCCAGTGTCAAAGTTTATGTACATTGTTAATTTCAATAAAGTTAAAACTATTGATGAAATTCATAGCGTTACAGGTTATTTAAAAGTTATTCTTGAGTAGGAAGACTATATAATGTGGAACCAAAAGAAATGATTACGAAAATTGAGAAATTAATTATTTCTAATGTTTTTTATACCAATAAGTTTAAATCTGCGAATTTTGCCCTCTTCGCCATCAATAAGAACAAAAGAACAATACTTAATTATATGTTTTCAAACATATCTAACATTCAGAGTGGGATCTTAATGGGATTGCTTCCAACAAGAGCATTAGTTAGAGTATGTATAGCCGCTTTTATAGCATATTGGTGCTATTGTTCTATATTTAAACTCGTATTATATATAATATGCATATTGACTGTTTATTAATAAATAAAATAAGATTCTTATTTAAGTATAATATGATTGAAAATTTACAGTATGTCCAAAAATTGATGGTGGTATTAAAAATATCCCTTTTATAGTAAAAAAAATTATTTTGGGTCAGAATAAAATGAAATTTTGGTGATAAAATCATTAGGCAATATTGAATTTTCCTAATGCAATAATTTTCGATAATTGCATCATACATCAGTATAAAAGGGCTCAGAAAACACCACAGGATGTTAGTTGAAATTCAATATCCGAAATGGTGAGAGAGAACTCTTTGGCGACCAGGACCAAGGCTGTTGGTATGATAGAGGGTGGATCAAGCCAGAGAGACGTTATTCAAAGGTTACAGATTCCTCTCAAGACCATTGTTAATTGGTGTAAGAAAAGGAAGGATGGACAAATCCTTGCAAATCAAAAGAGTCGAGGAAGGAAGAAAAAAATTAGCAAAGTTCCCAAACTGGTGATTTCAAAATCTTTGACCAAAAAAAGGCAATCCACAAGGAAACTTGTTGCAAGATTGACTTCAAAGGCTATCAAATATCCAAGTTCATCTGTCCACAACTACCTGAGGCACTCATTGAATGTTTTGCCATACAAACCTCGTCTGCACACCAAACTTTCAGAAAACCAAAGGAAGGCCCAGCTTCAATTATGTCGTGAGTGACTGAAACACTGTCGTGTATGTCGTGAAACACTGTACTGCAGATGACTGGAAATGTATCCTCTTTAGTAATGAAAGTCCATTTGAGCTATTTAATTTTCCAAATCCCCAAACAGATCGGCTTTGGGCAAGAGATAAGGGATATGGGGAACCCGTTATAACTGTGAAATTTCCTCTGAAAATTTAGGTTTGGGCCGTTATCAGTGACCAGGTAGTGTCAGATCTTCACCTGATTCCACAAAACCAAACTGTGATGGATGTGTACTACATGACGGAGATCCTCAGCAAGTCTCTGATGTCAACTTTGTCTCGTACTGAAGAAAGTGGACCTCCTTTGAAGAGGAAAATGTTAGATGGCATATCAAGTTCAATTTTCAATCAGGATGGTACCCCTGCTCACCACTCCAAAAAGGCTTAATCGTGGTGTTCAGATAACTTGGACTCTTTCTGGAGCAAAGGCACATGGCTAGCCATCAGTCCTGATTTGTCTCCCATTGAAAATTTGTGAGCCTTGCTCCAGAGAGAAATCAATGAAAATGTGCCAGCAACTTCAGGGGATAAATTAAAAAAATCTGACGAAAAAAATTGGGAAAAAATTTATCTACATTCTTTGAATGCTCTGTATGAAGCGACACCAAAACGCATAAAAGTGTATTAAGCCTAAAGGTCGGCATATTGGGAAGTAAATAAAGTTTTTCGCCCAAGAAAAATCACTTGTTTAGGTTATTTCATGATTTAAAAAAAAAAAAAAAAACACCATCAATTTTTGGACATACTGTATATATTTTATAAAATAACAATATGATATTGATAGAGTCAATAAGTTAGTATTCCTAACAAAGAAATTACATACTCAAAGTAAGTCCCCATATAGTTTTATTGCGCATTAAATTATTGAAACATCGAAATACAGTTTTGTATTTTAATTGATGTGTACATTTTGAAGAAAACTATTAAGTTAGACAGATTCAAAAATTGATATAACTAGCTGATAAAATGTTCCAATAAAAAGGATTTTTGTAAGTAATGTGCAGATCTTATAAAAGCATACAAAAAGAAGTATTACGGAACGTATCTTTGGGATGTTTCAAAACTCCTTTTGATGTTTTTTTTTTCTGTTATTTAGAGCAGATGATAGACTTTGCACTGGATGTAGGAAAACACAGAATAAGACAGATTCTCCGATATTACCAACAGAAACAGAAATCAGTGTTTCTCCAAAAGCAACAGAAATTGATAAAGTATTTACTGATGATTTAATTTTGGGGAAAAATATTGAAACAGATACTTTAAATCAGTCACTGACTCTTTTAGGGGAAAGTCCATTTATACAAGGACAGTTTTTGATTAATCAAAAACCTGTGCATTATCAAAGCTAAAAAATTACAGGAACCCATATAAAAAGAAAACTGGACTTATTCATTGGTTCTCCTGAAGAAAATGTATCGACTATTCCATTATGTGAGGAATATTGCATGCCTGAAGTGATTTAAGGTCTAAAAATCTATAAAGTTTCAAATAATGAATAGTTAAATAATTCAGATTTTAATCATTTTCGCCAAGATTATGAGAATCAGAGTAATGATGCAGAATTTCAACTGCTCACAACGCATGATAGTTCAAGCACAGAAATTACTTTATGAAAGAGGCATGTTGCCATCTACTAATACAAAGGAGGGAAAACCACTGGCACCTGATTTAATAAACAAAGTGGTCAAATTCTATCCTTCTGATGATTAAAGTAGATTGTTATCTGGTAAAAAATATTATATTGTAATACGAGAGCAATTATTTCTGAACAATTTAAAATAACTTTATTGGACACTTAATAATATAAGTAATAATATAATTAGATATAAGTCGAAGTTTAAGTATTCTATTTTCCAGATTCGCTTCCCTTCGACCAGGAGAATGTGTGATACACACTCTTTATATATTTTCACTTTCCATCAAAACATTAAACTTATGATCATAGGATCGAAAATGGCCGAAATAACAATTTACCAAAGGTACCATCATGTTATTGCATCTATTGGATGCAATCCTGCATTACCTTCGTGCTACTTTTGTACTTGTGATGCCTGCAAAGATGTGATGTATAGATGCGAATTAAGTTCTACAGTACTACCAATACAAGATTTTGTTCAGCGTTTAAAAAAAAACAACAACAATCAAGCTAGCCAAACATGACTTTATTGGAAAGGGCCAAAGCAATTTCTAAACAAAGAAGAAAGAAGAAATCATGGAGGAAGAAGTTGTGGTAATTGGTGAATTTTCAGAAAATTACAGTGTTATTGTCTAGGATGCGACTCAGACATTCCATTTGAATAAAGTACAGACAATAATACACCCTTGGGGTTTCTATTATAGGAATAATGGTAGACTATGTCACCACTCTTGTGCTATTATATCTGATAACAACTATCACGATGTTGTACCCGTACATTTATACCAGAAACGACACATAAATCATTTTAAGGAAAAATTGAGTCATATTAAGAAAATATATTACTGATGGATGTGTAGGGCCATATAAACACTGTAAAGCCTTCTTGAACCTCATGTTCCACCAAGATGACTATCAATTGTCTGCTGAGTGGCATTTCTGTGCCATAAGTTACTGCAAGGGATATTCAGAAGACTATTAAAAGGGAAGCTACAATAGAGAGCCTCCGACGTCCTTATAAAAATCAAATTATTAAGGCAAATGACTTATTCGAAAATAAACGGAAAAATATGAAAAATATAAAGATATATTTTTGTATAGAATAACATTATCAAAAAGGAAAGACTTTTTTTTAGAAGAAAAGCTGGGTTTTGCCAAAACCATTTATGGTACGCAATAACTTCATTAATTTATTCCCGAATTAGAACAATCACTACGGGTTTGCTTTTATAGTGAATCAGAGGAGTCAAAAGTTGAATTTGTTATATAATTTAAGTTTAAAATGAATATGATTGACTCAATCATATTGTTATTTTATAAAATATATACATTTTCAATTATATTATACTTAAATAAGAATCCTATTTTATTTTATTAATCAACAGAAAATATGTATATTATATATAATACGAGTTTAAATATAGAACAATAGCACCAATATGCTATAAAAACGGTTTTACATACTCTAATTAATGCTATTATATGAAGCGATCCTGCATTGAATTTTGGATATGTTCGAAAACATGTACTGATATATTATCTACAAAAAATAAAACAAAATTAGGATTGCTACTTTGTTGGGGCGCCATTTTAAAGGTTTACCAGAGCCTCAAACTTTTATTTTTGATTAAAATAAGATTATGAATGAAAATAAGTTAAAGTTTGTGTTCTTGTTCATCTTTTGACGTAATTTGTGTTAAAATCGAGCAACGGCAAGTGGAGTTATAGTCTTTTGAACAACGTGCAACGCATTAGGCCCAAATTTGAGCTGGACTAGAACAACCCACAGAATCACAGAATCCTAATATTTCACACACTCTCTTATTTCATACAAAAAGCCGGCTCACCATAAAACATCAAAATCGGTGATGATCATATCTTAAATTGCAAAAAAGTGCGTATGACAATCAATAAAGATGTTTTTCCTAGAAAAAAAAAAAAGAACTCTAGAATCAATTAGTCAAGTCCAACAGTTAAAAAGAACTAAAATTACGGTAAACAAATAAATAGAAAGAATGAATTTATGATTATTTTATGCCTTATTTTGATGTCCTTTCTTATGAATTTGTAATGGTTTATGACCACTTTTCAGATTTTTTGTAGTTTGTCAGGGTATGAATCTCTTCTTGACCAAGGATTTACGTCACTCTTGCTGAGGACATTGTGCAGGAAAACTGAAGGTATTTAATTTCAAAGCGATATTTTGAATGATATTTTTTGAGGTTTTGATGTTTAAAATAACCACCTTCAGTGTAAAAGACAAAAATTGTATACTATTTATTGATGGATGAAATGCTCATCAAAAGTCTAAAGACTAAAGAATCTACACGGTTAGACTGTTTAATGAGACAAGCTACTCTTTCAGAGTCACAGGCAAATATACTGTTGGTAAGGAATTAATTTTGGAAGAAAAAATGAAATTGTCAACTTCTTCCCTCATTCACAAATCCGAATGAAAATTTATACTTTCTTTATGATGTTCATCATCTTCTACAAATCTTCGAAAATCAGGCGTGTACAGGTTCACTCTTTTTTAAAACATTCTGTTCGCCAAGCATTCGTTCATTTTCCCCCCCGTTCATTTGTTCATTTTTGAATTTTTATTTATTCATTTAATATTTATCCAGTATAAAAAGTCCAACCTGAAAAGATACTCATATAATGTTCTTTTTGCTTCATAATACATAAAAATGAGCCTGAAGGGCGTAGCTTACTAAAAGCAAAATAGGTAATCATAGGGGTCCTAAAAAAAATAATTTAAATTTTTTATAAAATGGTGTCCTATTTCTTCAAATTGTCTTTCTTTTTTAATAGCTTCAAAATAGAATCAGTACTTTTATTCGATACAACCTCCAATTCATTTTCAACAGCCACATCCCATCAAAAAATAGCTGAAGCGATATATTTTAACTAAGTTACTTCATTTACTGGAAATATTGACCCGTGGCATAGACATTATAGGCAAATGAGAAGAAGAAAATAGGTGACCCCCAACCTACCCCAACTTTGGGGCTAGCTAAATTTTCCAACATTATATTGGTGCCAAGTTGCACCCATAAAAGTAGGGTTTGGTCGGTCCTTAATTGTCAGGCCTTGTCGGGTTTCATTTTTTTATTTTCTTGCAGAATTTTTTTGGAGAGGCCTCTGATTGGCTTGTAATTGTTTTTCTGATTTTTTCAAATGGTTGAATATTCCTACAATGAGTTCATCTCTGATATATCCACAGTGGTCTGAATTTGTCTATAGAGTTAACCTCTCTAGAGACAGGTGGATTCTGTTTTTATTATTATTATTTATTGTTAAAGACATTAATGCAAGACTTGGAGGGGGGCTTACTGTGTGAGAGAATAAACTTAGTCCCGAATTACTTGTCTATATTTTTGGCTACAGCCCAACCTGAATGCTCTTCTTCGACCAGTTAATAAATGCATTTCTCAGTAAGAAAATGATAAGTGCATATTAAGACTATTCACTATACCAAGGATTCTCAACCTTTTTTAATGATATACCACATTTAAAATATTTATATAAACCATGTACCCCTTAAGGGTTGAGTAGAACTTACATGACCACTGTGAGAAAAATTGAACAATGTCTGCAGCGTAATTGCATTCTCTATTCACATAGCAGGGCATCCTTAAGAAAAAGGCTGCATATCTTGCTGCAGATGAAAATTTTCATCAGAGATTAAAAGCTTATTGGACATGCAGAAGTGAGGCAGCTAGCTACGATTGTGAATTATAGTTTAAGAACAATTATTTGAATCTAATATTGCAATAATGAATTCTCTTCGGGTTGTTACGCCGATTCATCAATCGATGCTACCGCCCTTAAAAACATATGTTTCTCTCTAAGTGTATTAAATAATTATTGGTAGGCAACTTTCAAAATATATGACAGTTTGATTTCATAGCGTTTTGGAGCTTCAGTAAATTAATTACTTTGGATTGGAGTTCACAATGAAAATCTAAATATTAGTGTCAGTTATATGTAATAACTTCCCCAAAAATAGAGTCAATAAAGTAGGTATGCTACAAAATGCCGATTTACGGAGAGAAAAAAACTTGTAGGAGGCGTGCAAATAAATATAGAGTTGTTAAGGGATCCCCATTGAAATGATGTATTTTCATTTCTCAAATTCATGTCATTTATATTTAGTGTAGATAAATTCTTAATATTTCACCCACTTTAATTTTTTTTCAATCCATTGCTTTGTTTAATTGCACCATTTGCTGGAAAAAAGTATTCTTAAGATAGACTTCAAAATTACAAATGAAGTGTAATAGATCAAATATAAGTTATAATGTACTTAAAAAAAACTATTATTTTAGTATCTTGTAAAGTTTCCATTTAATATTTTAATGAGACGTACATCAATTTTTACCCTACAATAATACCTTTAATCTTTATTACTATATAATATGAAAGTTCATTGTCTTAATTTTTAACCTTTCTTTTTCTTCAATAATTATCTTTTATTGTCTGGAGAGCATGGGAAGATATTCATAATTCTTAATTGGCATAACATAATAAATTATACATTAATTTTTTTTTAATTACTATAATAACAATTAATGTATAGTTAATTGAAAACTCCTTTATAACTTTGAAGAGGTGAGGAGTGATCAGGTTAAGAGAAGTCTGATACACCACTAATCCTTACGTCATTATGTTAAATTAATAATACGTATGTATGATGGTTAAAATAATCAATGTTTGGTCGTATGGATGCCACTTATTTTTTAAGGGATAAAATGCTGGTCGGGGAGTTAGAGCCCTACAACCATTCAATTATTTAAAAGGAATCACAATTCTTCGCTAATCCCACTATAGAATTACATTGCTTTACTGCACACTAAAGCTTTGAACCAGCACAAGCACGTAGTTCTTGTATAATACAAATGCTTGTTTTTAGGGTTCAAGACCTGTAGTAAAAGATGTATTTTTTCTATATACCTTGATTATATGGCATAACTCTATTTCTCAGACTCTTCGAATAGAGTAACCCCAAATTGCATATAAGATATAAATTTTATATATTCCTCCATCAGCCCAAGCTTTAATAATTTATCTAATAATATCTTAATTTATCTCCTCTTAAGAACTAAATATAGTCAACAAAAACAATAATAACAAAAAATTGTTCTTGTTGAACACATAATATTCAAGTTCATAGAGACAAGAAAAAGTAAGATTTATAAAGTCAAACATTGATTTTTTATTTCATATTTCTGGAAAGTATGTCATTAAATATATTGTTCTTTGTGTTATTTAATATTTCTTTAAACATACTTTTAGGATGTATTTGGTATTCATAATGTCTGTCCTAGTTATTCATTTCTTGGATGATATTATCATAAAGCAACGAAGAATTCCTTCCCTTTTGGCTCAAAAAGTTTCTGGGGTTTATATCTGAGACGGAGGAACTTTAGAGACTTGGGAATCATTGAGCTCATCTTAGACCCCTTAAAATATTAAACACAAGGTGTACAATATTGTTACATATTAACCAAATAATAAAAAAATTGTATTGTAAACTACTAATTTCCTTTCTACTTCATTTGCGTGGGAACATTATTCATCTTTCCGAATAATGCCTTTAGTTTGAATGGAGAGCATTTTTAGGAACCAAAAATTTAATCCGAATAACCTTGAGGATGAAAAGAAAAGAGAGAGAAGCGTCTATAGCTTCATGGATTTTGGCCATCGACCAAGGAATTGTATTGGGATGAGGTTTGCCCTGCTTCAAATCAAAGCATGCATTTACCGGTAAATACATTATTAATAGCAGAACAATTGCAACTTTTAATTTGTTTATAGTTTTGTAATGTAATCAGGACTAATATTTAATTATAATTATATTTTACAAACTTCTTCACAGTTATAAAATTTTGCGTAATGAAAAGTCGGTTGATGAAATTGTAGTTACTCCAACTGAAATGAACCCTGACATAAAAAGAGGAGATTGGGTTAGATTTGAAAAAAGAATGAATTGAAAGAAACGACTATAAAATTTAGGGTATTATCTATTTATTATTATTATTAATTCATCCATGTCCTGTAGGAATGTAAAAATAAAAAAGAACGTGGCAAAATGTTTCAAGATAGGAGCAGCTTATCAGTCATGACGTTCTATTAAATCTGCTGCAATCTGCCATAAAAACAATTAATAATGTTGAAAATGTTGTGTTTTATAAAAAAATCTTAAACCAAAATGTTTTGGTGGAGATCAGGTACATGCAGTTCTGACAAGGGAGGAGGGGAGAAGGAATTAAAAAAGGACATGAGCAAGAATACTCGTATTTCGAGTTCCGCTTCTACCCTCAAGGTGTTTCCCTTATATATCGCAAAAATGTAAAATATGGCGAATTTCTTCGTTTGAAACCTTCATACTTGACGTACGATACTATCCAAAAAACGTTTGTAGTATACAATCACAACTTTACAACGCCTTATCGTATGATCCCAAGTGTTCAATAATGGACAAATATATAGAAATAGAAAATTAATTTTTCCACAATCAATGTTTTTTTATGAATCGTCATCGTTCTAAAATCATTCCCAATACTATGCCATATTTTATACACATCTATCAAAACTTTCTTCTATCATACGTATACATTAGATTTTTTGTCTAAAATGTCCATGGAAATCATAAGAAAAATTAATCAAACTCAAGTTCAAAACTCTAATAGCCGACTAAAAGTGACAATATTTTATTTTCACTGAAGTAGAATCTTCTCTTAATCCCATATGTAAATAGTACTTAATTACAAGGAACAAGTGAATCTGATTAATCATTTGTAGGAACCGCTAATTGTACTTAAAGTTGTAAAAATAAACCGCCACATTTATAGAATTAGGAAAATAATTTATTTTATTTCTAAGACAAATCACTACTTATAACTCCGAAACAAACAATCATTGTTACTTTTTCATGAGCACACGCACTAGCTAGTGTAGATTAGGGTTATCCAATTAAAAATCGAAGGGGTCCAATTTAAAAAAAAAAAAAAAAATCCTGGAGCAAAGGTCCGGAGCATGATAATGCTATAAGCTTGCGTTATGATTCAGTGCCATATTTATTAAATTAGCCTAGTATGTATCAATGTACGTATGTAGCCAACAATTATGTGTCAAATCAAATAAAGAAAGAACAATTGAATAAAATTTTAACAATATTTATAATCTGTTTTCACATTTAATTGGAGGGACTATAAATAATATGCAATCTTTTTCTGATTTCAAATAATTTAAGTGCTGCTTTTAAAATAAAATATATAAAAAGACCTTTTGAAAAATGTTTCATTTCTGAAAAAAAAAAGAAAAATCCAATGAATTGCTTTATGTTGTTCAATTTAAGAAGTGAGACTTCTCTTGTTCCACTAGAATTTTAAATTTGTGCTGGAATGGGTGTGAGGGCCTTTCTCATACACATGTGAAGGTGCTTGTTCACATTTTTTTTCATCTTTTTAAAAAATAGGAAACACGTCTCTATATAGGGTATTACGGTTATAGGTCCAAGTCCATATAAGATGGCCTCTAGGTCGGGGTCCACTCCGCAGTCCACCAATTTGTGATATCTGGTGTTGTGCTCGAAAGATGGGTATTAAGTAATAATGATAACAGCTTTTGAAAATTAAAAAAAACCTTATTCAGATTGCAAACTAGAAACAAGCGCTTCCGGTTTGTTAATAAACCTCTGGTCTATAGTTGGTAAAAGAATATAGACAAAAAAATTTCTTTGGGAAGGATGGATTAGTTTTTTCAATAAATTTCAAAATTGAAATAGTGTTAGGAATAAAATTGTCTACAAGTTTATACCACACATATTCATGGATTTATGTTGAAATGATCAATAAGAAGCCTTTCTTTTAAATAATTTTGTAGCTTAATGTTTGTGTTTCAACTTTTGTAAAAAAAAAAAAATTATATGGTGATGTTTTCTTGGCATTTATGGACTTTTAACTTTGATTTATTTAATTGCATTATAAGAGAACAGGGTTCACTTTCAAAGCAGTACATCTACCAGTCTTTTGAAAAGTTTGAACAAATATTAAAATATTTCAACTATCATCTGACGAAGTTCAATGTGGATGCCATCAACCCCTTGTAAATAATTTAATTCTACATCGAACGAACAGGAGAATATTTAATTAAATCTGACAACTTACACATTTCTTGTATTGCCTCTATAAAACTAATTATGACTAATACACAGTCAAATTATATAAGGAGAGCTAATTTTTTTTCTCTTACGAGTTTTACGTGTAGTGTCAAAAAAAAAAAAAAAATAACCAAAGAAGTATACTTTGATTTTTGTTCATTCCATCATATAATTCATTAGTCCATATTTTCTCCATGATAGTATGTGAGTTCTTAAAGTTATTTATGGACCCTAGGATATGAAATTGGTTAATAAATTCTGTGTTATGGAAGTGATTTTTAATGGATTTCGTATATAATGCAATATTCAGCTAAATAGACTAAAAAGGCATCATTTACATCAGTTACTTTTATTGTATCAAACAAACTTTCCTCCAAAAAGAAATAGAAAAAAGCTCCGTAATCATCTGCTAGTTAGCCATATAAATCAATCACACCAACTGCTATTTATCTTTTAATTAATCCCAGGCAATCATTGTTATATTATTTATGCACAATTTTTAGAAATGAATTACATATGTATATATAAATATACTCAATAAATACTAAAACAACAAGTTATTATTGATATATTTCATAATTGTTTAGTTCCTACATAGTATTTTATTCGATAATTTGTAATAATATTACTTATTAACTTTTTATTAAAAAGGTAGCTATACTACTATTGTATTTGTATATAATTGAGAATTTTTTTTCATATAAATAAAAAGATGGGTAATATATATTTATATACGACGGGGCATCAACAAAAAATTGTATTCATTTCCTTTTGGAAGCATAGCATAAGTGAAGTATAACTAATTACTTAGTTTATTTTAAAAAATAATAAATTATAAAATGGCCATAGCCCATGGGTTGTGGGAATCGTGTTTTGTGCAAGTGCACCCCCAAATACAACTTCAATGGTCTGGTTCCTCTGTTTTCTTTCGGAAATAAACAAACCTTTATTCATAAATCATACTTGAATGACCGATTGGTAATTTCGAACATACTTATAAGATATCTCAATTATGATTTTTTTAACATTACAACTTATCTGAAAGTTTACTACATATAGAAGCTTTCCTTCAACAAAATATAGCTTTACTTGGTACTATTTAATCAAAATAATATTATCACAAAAATGTCTTAATGTTAGTTGTTATTTATTTTATGATACAAATAGTATTAAATATTAATTGTCAAAATATAAAACTTTGGTTACGAATATCAATGTACAAGGCGGATATAACAAATCGTAAATAGCACGTGTGTAAATTAAATGCCAACTATAATAATTTTTGCATGAGTTGTAGATATTAATTCCTTACATGGGGGCGTAAAAACATTCAGATAAAATAAAAATCTGTCACGACAACTCTATTCAACAATTTGAACTGAGTAAATTACTCATCGATGCATAGGATGTTCCTGAAAATTACTTCAAAAATATAATAGTGGTGCAATTGTATCTGTTGCTGGATCAAGAGTTCAAAGTAAATATCGATTCCTACCCAATTAAAAGAGTATCGTTTAAAATATATCTTTAACGGAAATTATTTATTTATTTACACATGAACGAAGAGGGATGTATGTATATTATTAATATATAACTTCCCTATAAATAGCTTAATAAATGTATACTATATTCTGCAAATTTATGCAAGACAAAATGTTTTTTTAGTTAGAGAACATCTAACCCATCATTACAAGAAGTGTAGTTGATCATTATGGATTTGATTATGATACAATTTCATTGCAAGCAATTTGACATTCTAGTTTATTTCCATTGAAATTTATATTGTATTCACAGATGCAAACTATTGCATAGTGTTGTGTCTTAACGAGGGAGAGGAGACACAAACTCATTTATAGGTGAGAGATCCAGGATGACCAGAGACAAATGAGAAGAAGGAATGGAGTGGAGGAATAAGAAAATACTTATTTAAAGGAACATCTGTATTCTTTATAATACAAAACCTACTCTAATAAATACATAAAATACAAGACTATTTATAATAGGTAAAATACAGTACTTTAATACATATATATATATTAAGAAAATACAAGACGATAAGAAGAAGAACAAGGGGAAGGAAATACGAAATAGATTAGACATGGTAAGAAATTTTCACGTGAGACTATATTATACTTTGCAAAGTATAGCTCGGCCAATAGGTTTTCCAAGTGGACAACTGGTCCCTAAGGGGGATTAAAACCTATCCCCACCTCTATCCTGAGTATCAAGGACCCTTTATATTATAATATACACTGAACCAGAGGTTACGCAAGTGAACCACTTGTACACATAAAGGATCAAAACCTATCACAGCCGCTTTCTTGAGTATCAAGGACCGCTTTTAATATACTATGATACATCTTGGCCCACGGGTTGTGAAAATGAACCACTGATCTAAAAGATGAGCCTCAATGACCCCTTTGATATCCTATAATACAATAATAACGTTTTAATATAATGGGCCGCATTGTCACTTGAAATATTTTAATGGGCCGCAAATCCTATTAAGTTAAATTTCTTGAAAATTGGCTATTTAAAACAAAACTATGAAATACTATTTCAATTTTAGACCAAATATAATTTTTCAAGACCAAGCTGCTTAAAAAAGCTAATCTGGCAACCCTGTTAGAGTCTCAGAAAATACGAAATACCATCAATTATTTTTCAATGTTTGGACGTTTATGTGCGTTCTACGTGGTTTAATGATACTGCGACAATTTTTCAAAAAATTACTACTTAAAGTGAGAATAAGTAGAGGGCCACACCTAAACATTAGGTGGGCCTCAATTTGGCCCCCGATCCATAAGTTGGGCATCAATGTACAAGATTATCAAATTTCATGAAATGAAATTTTAACTTAATCAAATTGATTACAATGAATTTTTTAATAAAAAAAATTGCCCACAGATTATGCAATATACCAGCGGGGTACGTAGTGGCCTCATAACCCAACGCCAATTCACTGTTTTTTGATTTGGCCTCTAGAGTATAACTAAAAAATTTACTTATACGATCCATTTGATTTCGTTCTGAATTTTCAAAGGCTTTCAGCATCCAGAATAGGGGGCTCAGGCTTAGAAACGTTTAAGAGCAATAACTATTAATTGCAAAATATCATTTGTTGCAGTTAACAAGTAAAATGTTCAAAATCTGTTAAATTTTAGTCTTTTGTGAATCATTCATGAATCTGTGAGAAAAAATATTGAGTTTCTTACATTAAGTCCCATTCTTTAGCACCGGCGTTCCTTTTTCTTTGTATTCGTAGTCGTTATAGGCGAATATTAATTCATTGAATTACTAAAAATATAAATTAAATTAGAAAAATTGTTTCTAATGCAGAGGAAACTCTGACAAAAATCATAACGAAGGCGAAACTCTGACGAAGACGAAACACTGAGAAACACAAAATTCTGACGAAGACGAAATAAAGGATAACTTTGACGCAACAATGATAATGTCTGATGAAAACAATATTATGAAGCAGACGAAACTTTGCCGAATACGAAAGCTGACAAAAGGATGACGAAGACTATTGACTGAGTAAGACGAGACGAGACAAGACAAAGGCAAGATGTAGACGAGACGAACCTGAAAATTGCTGACTAAGTTAACACTGATTTGGACACAAAATGCTGGTTGTGTCAGTATATTCCTTGTTTGGGTCTGTCAAATAATTTAAAAAAATCAATTAATAATGTTATGTATAATTTATGTTTGTCTATTTAAATCAATTGTAAAAATACATAATTTTTTCCAGAGGAATAATTAAAAGAACAAAAACCCGAATATATTTATCAATAACACCCAGAAAATAGGCAAAACCTAAATTGAAAATTTTGTGTGGTAGTCTCGTGGGTTTGATAAAGGAGTAATAAGTTCGTCAGAATTACTCCAGAACTGTTATTGTGTACAAGGATACTCCCACAGTTACACCTCCTTTTTGATGACCGAACAAATTTGCACTCATACGTAAAGCACTTTAAAGGTGAAATGCAAAATACAAATTGCTAAAGTGCGGTAAATCAAATAGTCAGTAACAGTAAACAATCAACAAATTGCTACATAACAATCCTCTCAATATGTTGCTAACCCAAATTTATGATTAATATATTTTTATTTTTTATTTTTTGTTGATATTTCTTTTTTTTTTAATCACAGATATTAAGTTTATTTAATTACAATATATTTTAACAACCTTTGCTTACTAATGTTATGCAAATTAAACCTTGTTCAATCTAATGTCACTAAACTTACCTACTCGTAACTCTCCTTGTCATAAATTTAGACCAATGAAAAAGATGGCTTAAAACATGCACCAACCCTATCTTCTTCTGTGCCTCTTTGTATAACTGGAAGTATTGGTCACCACCAAATAAAATTACTTCATGTCCAAATGAATTAGTATCATGCATTCTATCACTTTTTATAAGATTTGTAGCAATCCCAGACGAATCAACTGGTTAATGCAATCTTCCAGTTACTTTTAATTTATAAAGTTAGAGTATTGTACAAAAATGTTACTACCGTAAAAATTGTATAACAGCAGGCGTAGGAGGAGAAGGAAGATTCAAAAGTTTATTTTTGATATATATAAGATATACCCGAATGTGACATTTATAATTATTTTATATTACAATATAATATGTACCTATTTATTTATTTAAAATGTCAAAACTCTACGTGGAAATGACCCCTTGTTTGTTACTCGTGGAATTACTTCTTTTTCCTACTTCAAAGTCATCTTAAGGCCAAAGTAAATTGATGACTGCTTAGTTATTACATATTAACCATAGATAGTACGTAGTGTGCATTATTCGAGTCATTTTTTCATGAATTTGATACTATAAAACTTGGACTAGTTTTGGACTCGAAACCATATGTATTTGTTCTGTAATTACCTTTGATGCGCAGTGAGTTAAATTTTGCTGCTTAAGTATACTCGCTACTCCCTTGAATACTCTTCACTCTCTTAACACTTTTGCTCGGTAACAAACTCGGCAGTCAAAAAATGATATTTTTAAAGAACAATTGAAAACATATAATAATTTTTTTTTCTTAATTTATGTTCTACATAGTACCTCGGAACATAGCATAACTTATTTGAATCTTAGTCATCAGCTTAATTCAACAGTTTGTATAATCCACAAATTAATAATTTACTATATTACCAATATATTTTAGTGGGTCTGATGCTTATTACTATGAAGAAAAATAAACCATTTTAAACAGTCAACATTTATTTATTACATAATCATTCTGAAAGGAACCATATAAAAAAATATTTTCTATAAAGTAATAATAAGATTCTCATTAAATATATCACATTCATAACCAGCTCAGATTAAGCAGATTTCTTAAACTTTTGAATCCAAATAAAATATATACTGCATCGTTTTGAAATGTTGACGTGTGGACGAGGCCTAAGGTTACAACAGGGGCACAACTAGCCCCCCCCATTATTTTATCATTTATATGTATGCATATAATAAACCTATTTATTTAAGTAATTAACTTATGTATATGACCGTTTAGATAATTTCTTAGGCTAAGCCTGCCCCCCAATTATGAAATTTGCAACATACATGTTGCACAACAGCCAAAATACTTTTATAAAGTATAAATGATTAAATATACTCAATAACGGACAAGGGGGAATCCCAAGTTTAAAACAATTTTTTATAGGTACTTTTTGGCATGGCCTTTAGCTCCTTCCACTAATTTAGTTTTATGGATGCAATAAACTGAAAACGGCTTCCACCGAATGTCAATTTAAGTTTGGGGGAAAAAAAAGAAGTTATACGGAGCTAAACAATATTATGAATATGAAGGTTGATCGATAGTATCCATTGCGTGTATGGCCTTGAATTCGCTCACAATCGTGGCTCTGTGCAATGGTGCATTATTGTTATGTAAAATCCATAATTCTATCCTTTTTTGACGGATTTTCTCATACAAACGTCTTAGTTCGCCCAAAAGTACTCTTTATTGACTATTTGTCCCTTTGGAATGGAACGCATTCATTATCAGACCAGCAGAAATCAAAGAAATGTCGTCCATAAATGGGGCATGTCTTTGACGACCTCACATCCCTCCTTGAACGCTTTGTAAATCTCATATGCATGGGTGTTTGATAAAAAAGATTCATCAAAAGCTTTTTCAAACATTTTCAACGCGTCAGCATATGAAATTTCGTTCACAACACAAAATTTAAGGCAAACTCTTTCTTTGATAATTTCGTTCATTGTAAAAATCGTGGTGCAATAGTGAGGTAAATTGACTTTTATATATATATATATATATGTATACATAGATACAAACATACTTTGCTTTATGTATATAATTTTTTTAAATTGCATTTATGTCCTTTTGAAAACCGTCCATAAGTATATTAACTTATTACTTTGTTTAATTTATCAAAAGGAATAAATTATAATACAGGCATGACGATGTGATAAGTAAGACGAGGAAATCGAGACCTATCAACAAAATACAATGGGCATTTTTATGTTACCAATGTAATGCTGTGTTTCATTTTATTTTCAGCAAGTGAGTGAAGGAAAAAAATAAATGATCTAAAAAAAGAAAGACTGATGATGAGGAATGCAGTCCTAGGACTGATCCAATTCTAATAACTCCCTTTCTTAATGCTTAATTTTATTCAAGCTTAACATACACAACCTTATTAACAAAAATGTTTACGGTATATATTTTGTTGTAAGATGTCGATTTCTCTGTTTCTTAACCCTCTTATCATTGTTATAAAAATTGTTGATGGGTTGAATTCAAATTAGCTCCTGTTATGCTAAGAACAATTTCCAATTTCTACCGATAAAATTTGTATTATTAATATTAGCTATTTGAAGTACCTGGCATTATCTAGAGTTATTAGGTGTTGACGAACGGGTAACTCCCCCAGAAATTAGAAGTGTTATTCTTTTTTTTTTTTTTTTTTGACAACATACTTAGACGTAATTACTTAATACTTAGATGTTCTCTCCTCAAGAATGAATGAATAATTATGTCTGACTGAGAAAATAAAAATAAGTGCTCACCTCATATTTTATACAGCAGAATACTTCCTTTTATTTTTTAATATGATACCACACTCAATACTAGATGCAAATCGCCTTCGAGATTTCATTAATATACATTGTTGTTTCTTAGATGAAAAATGCATAATACTCGACACAGTTTTCTATAAGATTATTCGCAATTTAAAAAAATAAAAATTTAATGATAGAGATAGTCTTTTGCTTTTTTTTTTTGTTATTCCATTTATTTTTTTAAAATTTTTATTGTTAATTTTTTCAATTTTATACACTTTTTCTTTGCTTTATTTTTTGTCGTTGTTTTAAACAGGTGCCACACAATAATCTTAGTGTAGTCTCTAGTATAAAAGTTTATTTTTGGTGTTTTAAATATTCTGCTTTTAGTTCTGATTTCAGTTCTCCTAGATTTTATTATTCTTCTCAATGTCAACTCCTGAATGTGGTCCCACTCATCATACAACATACTGACAAGTAGTTATTCTGGGTGTGCAAAAGAAGCATGTCTTACAATAAAAGGGTCCAAGACATATCTAAGATTCTCTGGTAAAAATCTAAAATAAACAATCAGTTCAAAAAATGAAAGTCCATCCTTAAAATACGTTTTTTGTTTGATTAGGAACCACACTGGAGGGTAAACTTTAAGCACGTAGTTGACATGCACTTGCAAGTTTTCTGATGGATTATGAGTACTTGCCTAAAGTCTGAGTAAACGATTAGGAGAAGTAAGCCATCTTGAGTGTGCCAATTTTCCAGATTTACGTTAGCCACCACAGTAGTACAGGAACAAGATGAAACGGTTTGATATATATTCTATACAAATATTACACCACCTTTTCAAGTGGTGTTAGTTGCAGTTCTGTTACACACAACATAAATTATGCCATCTAAATCCCAACCCTGTCTCTCTAATAAATTTGTGATAGAAGTAAAAATGGCCCTCCTAGTCACACGACTTGGGATGTGATGAAACTGAGATGTGATCTTCGATCACTTCTTCGCGATGGTAACAGTCTCCTATTATCTTATTTATCTGAGTTTTGTCTTTTCCTCTGCAAATGTAAATACTTCTAATGACAATCGCGTTTGGAAAGCACAGCCCTTGATAGACTACATAAATGGAACAGCAAAAAAATTTGTAGAGCGATCTGAATATTGATGAATCAAGTGTGAAATATTTTGGACCTCATCCCCTCAAACAATTTTTGCCAGGAAAGCCTGTGCGTTTTGGTTTTCAAATATGGTGTGCATGTACTCCGACTAGAGAGATCCTCTATTGTTTGCCTTACGGAGGTAAAAAGTAGAAAGGACTTGGGCAGGGTCCAGATGTGGTAATTGAAATGGTCGAGTAACTTGAGAATCATTTTATTATTATTATTATTGAATATAATCGCCATGGGCGTCTATAACAGCCTCGACTCGGAAGTCTTGATGATAGTCTGCTTTGTCATATTTTGTTGTTCCTCCCGGATCTTGGACTTCAACTCAGATTTTGTGTAGTTCTAAAAGCAGGCCACAAAATAGTTTGTGATAATTTCTTTACATTGCTGGATCTAATAGATTATTTCTGGAACTAAAGAGTTTCAGAAATATATCTAACAGCCTACATAATAAATTATCTTAATAATGTTCACTATTTCTATGTGAAATTGAGCTTTGTGAGCCATTTAATCTCGTTGATAGTAAAAGTAGATAGGGTAGAGAAATAAGAGGCTGTCTACCATCTTCGGACAATAAATATTCCTTTCTTTCTATCGATGGAGTTTTTCCCATTTCTTCAAGCATGGTGGAGGCCATGCCTATGATTCATTAATGTGCCACAAGTCAATGAGTCCTTTCAAAATAGACTCAGCATACCATATCCGTGATTCCTTACTCCTTCGCCTTATAATATTAAATATATAAACAGCATAAGATTACAGATTACTTCTTTATCATAATTCCTTTTTTCTTCTTCTCCTAGCTATATAATTAATCTCATCGACATACAACAGTAAAGTTCGAACCGATAATAGAAAAACATAAAAGGCGGCGAAGATGTCATGCGACAAAATCTCCTCGAGGAAAAATTACCAGTGCAAAAAATGTAGGGGGCGAAAATGTTAGTGACAAAATTACGTAAAAACTTTTTGGGCATATCACACACAAAAAAAAAAAAAAAATAGCTGTAATTAATAAATTATCAATTTGAATATGTTTAGTCATTGCCAGTTTATTCTAAATTTTGTAGAAGAATAAGTATATGTAGTTCATAAGAAATAAATTTCTTATAAGATTAATTTGTAATATTTTTGTCCTTTATCTGCTGTTATTACTTCGCGTACTTTTAAGTACAATTTATTTCATGTTTTAATATAAAATGAAGAAAAATATACGATATTTATTTACAGAACTTATTCCAGCGCGTACTTTTAAGTACAGGGCCAGTACGCTCACATGAGGGGCTAAAGTTGAAATTATATTTTTTATTATCCATATTTAGGTAAAAAAACACAAATGAAAGTATTGAAGCTGAGGGTTTGATGGAAGTAATGGGTTAATGAAGAAAAATACAACCTATAGCTATATCAATATTGTATACACACCATAAATTAATTAAAGTCCGTTAAAACAAATAAAAACCACACTAGGAATAATGAAATATTTGTAAATATAATTCATATATTCCAGGTTTCCTCAATTTCAAAAAAATATTCCGAGGAATCAAATAGTAAAATGATTTTTTTTTTTTTTAAATAAGTGTAGAATAAACAATAGCAAAACTTGTAAAAACACACCCTGCTTGAAGCTCAATACTTTCTCCGGCAAAAGTCTTCCTTAAAATTAAACTCACTTATCGCTACCAGGGCCACTTTTGTTGAAATATGGCATCCAAGGGATGGCCTCCTTGCCACTGCTTCGGACGCTTTCCTCAAAGCCACACTTTAGCTGCTCGACAAGAAGCCGTACAGTATTTCGTACTTCGTTAGTGCTCTCCCAATATTTTGAAGAACATTCTCCACCAGGAATCTATTCTTTTGGACTCCCAGAAGTATTGCTCCAATGTCCGTGTCTCATTACAGTCACTTGCAGAGGCTCCATTCATAGTGAAATTCTTTTGGCGTGAAGTAGAGACCCGATGCTATTCTGTACTTCTTATACCTTTGTTTCGCTGTTAGTATAGGCTCCCATGTTATTTTGTCTCTTCTTTTTCCCTTACAGCCTCATAAAAATGTGGAGTTCATCCAGATTTTGATCTTTCAAACGCAGTCTTCTTTTGATGGAACTATTTGTTACATTCATAACCACGTTCATGGGGTTAGCTGTTATAGTTGGGCTAAAGAAGCCGCTTCCGCTTTGCTGTATTAATATAGATATTTTATTTATATCTTATGTATAAAAATACCGCATTTGAAACTTTTATAGGCAGAATCTATTATATAAAATTCTTTTATGGGTGCCAACACAGTGGGGCCTAGGAGGCTGAATTTTTGTATCGTTGCCTCTTTTGAGCCTGCTCAGGCTAAGATGTGGTTGCCAATTATCAGGGGGTAGGTCATAAAAGGGGAGCTTATTCTATACCCAAAAGCCAAAATTTGTTTTCCATCAAAAAATAAAAGGTATGGAAAAATAAGAAATCGGTGAAAATTGAACTTTCATTTTTTTTCAGGAGGGAAAAATAAAGAATTTGTCTATGGAATATTGTATTTGTAGATAAATAATATTTGTGGAAATTTGTCTGATAATTCGTTTATATATAAATTTGACAAATAAAAATTGATGTTTAACTAAAATATCTGTTATTTTCTGAATAATTTTCTTTCCCTCCCCCCTCGTTTTTCATCAAACGTCAATTTTTTTTTAAGAAGAAATCCCAAGAATGTATTTATTTTATTTTACCCATAAAAATATAACTACTAAACGTTCAATCTATAATTTTCAATTTCTGGAACATTTTATGACATAATTTTTGCAAGAATGAACCAATTATCGAGGGTTGATTTTTCGACAAACGCTATTCTCCATAACTTTTTTGGTTTTGCAAGTAGGATTTTGTTTTTCTTAGGTTTGTGTTCTTCTTTACAATGGCAATAAATGCTATTAACTACTTTTTGTTTTGCAAAACATTTTTAAAATTTTCTTTGCAAATTCTGATTTGACAATTATTTGACAAAAATACAAGATGCAAAGGTCATCTATACAAATTTTTTATGGATATATGTTATGTTGTTTGAAGTTGTTTATTTTTTTTAATTAATAATAATTCATTTCATATAAATATACAGACGTTATATTATAATGATTGTAAGAATAAACTAATGTTGTCCCACACCAAATGGTCTAAACAATAGGAAGGAATAGTATTGACAATGGTCAATACTATTCCTTCCTAAGTATATAAAAAACAAAATATAAATTAAATAAATAAAAAATTAGGAGCTGCAACATGTTCCTCCAGGCACGCAGCCCGTTTGAACCCCCTAGTGAAAAGATAATAATAAGGGCAACTACGTAACAACGATAATATAGGTCGGTATTGCGAACATAATCTTCCTTGTTTTTTGATTGAATGGTTTACTTTCCACTTTGACAGCTTTTTTTTTGTAGAATGAGTGATAAATAATAACGTAACTTTTTGATTTTTGACTCTTTCGCAACCTCTCACAGAAATGTTATTTAAATTCACCATTTCATAAGTTTTAATGCCACTCAATGTAAAATCAGTAATGTAATGTTGGGTGAAATAGGTAAAAATATAATAGAAAGACAACTTTGTCTGAATCAACAAAATATTTTGACCATCAGGGAAGGTATTCTCTTGTGTTTTTTATTGTTTAAATTAATCTCTTCAAGATACATGGAAGTTGAAGATTAAATGGGTAATTATTTACCTAATCAATTGCTTAGAAGATGAAAAGTTTGACAGAAAATGAACTATTCTGAAAAAAATGCATAGTCAAATTTATTTTGGAGTTGAGAACATGGAATCATTTTTAGTTAGTAAGATAAACTATTTTATGTCATAAGTTATTAATGTTTATATTTATATTTTCTTTACTCTAGCAGGGAGTATTTATTATATATTTCACTCACCATCACAAACTCTTAAAAATGATTATTACTGATATTTCCCATAATTTTGATGGAATTGCATGGATAAATAATGGACCTGCAATGTTTACTAACAGCATCATCAAACTTTGTAAAGGCACAACAATGAAAACAATCAATGATGCCAAATCCCATAATATTCAACTCTTTCCTCTAAATGTATTTTTCCTGTTTATTATTCATATTCATTTTGATATTGACTCAAGACAAAAATTGACAAACCGACTTAAGGATAGTTTAATAGGACACTATTGGTGCAAATTATCAGCAAATACCAAAATCAAGTCAGGAATGCACATTCATGACCTGGCTCTTGAAAAGTGCCCCTTACTACTAAGTACTCTTAATAGAAGAGAGTACTATAAATATTAACTATATTTACATACAAAAATATTAATGATTCACTCAGGATTCAATAAATCAATTTGCACCAAATCACAACAATACTAAATGAACAAAAAAAGAAACACGCTTTCGATTAAAATATGCATTACTTAAGATTATCTGAACATAAATATGATAGATAAGTTATATTCATAGAATTTAAACATAACACTCAAAACCATTTGAAAAAAAAGAAATTTTAAATTTTGGGCCATCGACAAATTACGTCGGCAATTTTTTTTCATTTTTAACCTCACCCCTTCCCATGTCCTATAACATCGTTTTTACGCCTCCCCCATCTCAAAACAATTCAGTTTTTGTTAGCCCCTCTCCTTTTGTTAAGTTATCATTAAATATTTGTCGAACCTTTAAGAACTTTGAATGCATAAAATCATTCATAAGATATAGGATAGAATATCAAAATCAAGATTCCCAAGTTGATTGGAAATATATACAATGGATAATGAATTTCTATTTTAATCAAACTGAAAGATGGCTTAAAATATTTTAATCATAAATTGCGTAATTAAATGTTCATTAGGACTTATATTTCAAATTTGGTTCCTTTTAAATATTTTATACGATGCCTTCCTTTATTTATTTTCCTCTAGTCTTTTTTTATATTTCTTTTGGTATAATAAATATATAAACTGAGATAAAATATAGAAAAGAATAGAAAAATATCAATGATCAAGCATCTTCGAATGGTGATGATAAATGTTTTTCTATTGGCAATACATCATGTAAATTATTTTCTTGGGCAAAATTGGTATCCTTTTCATTATTCTCATTATGAGATTTAAGGTGAAACTTCATTGGAGTGTGGGAAGGCTAAGATAATTTACATTTTGAACTAATACATTTTTCTAATTTGAACTTAATTGAAGGACAGTAAGAGTCAAAAGACATTGCTTTAGGGATTCCATTTTCCCCCCCTTGAATGTAATTTGGTTAAAAGACGCTCTTGCAGAGACAAAAATTGAAATTTGACGAATTATGAAAATATACCGGCGGTTCCACAATTTATAATCCACTTGTACCATACTTGTAGACTAAAGGAGTCGGCAAAAATCTGTAGGGGAAAACACGATTCCAATTGGTCCGAAGAGGCTCACAGCAATTTTTGTCGAAGCATTTAACTATTAGCAATGCATAACGCGATTGTAATACAAGCATTGAAAACCACTTAGCACTTGGTTCCTCAGGAATAAATTTAGAGACTTTTTAAAGTGGTAAACAGTCAACTAAATAATTATCAATGACAGTGACTTCAGAGAGAGCTTAAGATGCAGCGAAATTTTTTTTCTCCCTCCAGTTCAGGGTTGATAGTTTTTCCAGATTCATTCAGATGAGGACCCTAAGTGCCATGGGTAAGAATTATACCAGATAAGTTATGACTTAATTTTGCCATCCCCATTTCTACTTGGTTAAAAGCGGAGAGTCCAGCAGCATTGACTCCATGTATCAAAGCATCAAGCTTTAGCTCTTTGAACAAACTGACAGAACAATCTAATGGCTTTACATTCCTTGGAGCCTCCTAGAAAAAATATATTGGCAAATATAAAATTTGATACTATAAGATAATTGATCTAAGTGATCATATTAGGCAATTTAATAGTCATCATGTGTAAATTATTAGTTGGGGTAATTATATTTGCTAACGTCTAATTTGAGAAAAAAATTACTTCAAAAAATATTATTCAGAATCACTTCTTTTTTTGTTGCCATTTTGTGATTCTGAGACATAAAGTCAATAGAAATAAAGATAGTTTAATTGGTAGAAGTTTCGACTTACATCCTGAGCCCAATCAGCTTCAACAACCAAAATGGGTTTTCTTTTTTTTGATCCCGATATTAAAAGGTTCCTTAAGTCAAAAGCATGTGCAAAGGCAGTCGAGAAATCATATTTTCCGTTTTAATGGAAATAGCATAAGTTTTTTTATTGTGCTTCTAACTGTGTCAGGCTTATAGTTATATACATAATAAAATCCAGTCTGGAATGGGCATGTTAAAAAAAGAAACTGAAAATCAACATGGTTACCCTAACAATTTGAAGAATTTATTTGAGGAGAGAAAGAATAATGCAAATGACGTTTCATTTGATCAGCTAGAATCAGTTGTGACAAAAGAAGAAGGAAAAAAGGACATTTGCTAAAATTACTCCGATGTCAATCCCAAATTCTACTTTGAGTCCAACATGGACTGACTATCATAACTCTGGAACAAATGATCAAAGTTATACTCCATCTTTTATGAGCACATTTGAATATAATTGAATCTATTTAGGAAAGGATGTTCATTATTAGGGAATTAAGTAATAATGGCTAACGAAAATAAAATTCATTCTTTAGACTATGAATTCCAAAAATTGTTTTTGCAGATCCAATATAATTTTAATTTTATAATCATCGACGTAGGAGTACGCATAAGGCCGATCATCTTCTATTTTCCAAACTTGAAATGAGTTAAATGAGACTGACGACATCGAATACTTGCAAAAAATAGCAAAATGACCCATTTTTCCACAAGAAGAACAGTCACTTCCAGTTGCAGGGCACTCAGGCATTATAAAGATATGTTTCCTATTCCAGAAATCAGACTTTCTCTTTTTTTGTATGTTACTCAATTTAGGTTGTACTTCTTCTTGAACAGCCCTTATGTGAACCTTTGGGCTCTTTATACTCAGGGAGGATCACGTTGTCTTTCGTTTCAATTTCTTTTGAGTGATTAATAGACGTTTCTATAAACCTAACTACTTAGATTATTTTATCAAGGTTGAGGAAACTTTTTCAAATATATTTTGTTTATGTTCTAGTTAGAGGTTTTTTTTAGAACAAGGCCTAGAATTTCTTCATTCTCTTAACTGACATCTCCCAAAAGAGTAAAGCGTATAATTCGTCCATCCAGGACGCCCATAAAGATTCCAAAAGATACGAGTTTCTTCTTTTTGGAGACATCTGGAAGAGCCCACTTAACATTAAAGGAGTTATGTGCCCTTGAGAGTGCTGCTAAGTTACATCCAAAACGAAAAATCTATTTTTTAATGACTAATAAAATATATGAAAGAAGCGCAGCTGTTGTTGAGCTCATGGAAAAATATTTGAATATTCAACTCCTTAGTATTGATTTAACCTACGTTTTTAAAGGAACGGTCATAGAGAATCTTTGGCTTAAAAACAGAATTCAAAATAGCCTTTACTATAACGCCCATATGAGTGATATTTTACGATATTGGTTTGTATATAATTATGGAGGGACTTATTTGGACACAGATATTATTGTTCTCAAGGAATTGCCTCTCAACTATAATTATGCTGGAGTTGAAGACATGGAGTCATTTTTAGTTGGTAAGACAGATAATTTATGTCTTAAGCTGTACGTATCATTTCTTTTTTTTCTTCACTCCAGCGAATGGTATCTTGCATTTCACTCATCATCACAAACTTCTAAAAATGATTGTGGAGGATATTTCCCAAAATTATGATGGAAGCATATGGGCCAAAAATGGACCTGTAATGGTCACATCCAATCTCATCAAACTTTGTAAAGCCAAAACCATGAAGGCAATCAATGATGCCAAATGCCACAATATTCAACTCCTTCCTCCAAATGCATTTTTCTCAATTTATTATCCATCCTGGCAATTGTATTTTGATACCGGCTCAAGGGACGTTGTAAGAAAGAGACTTAATAATAGTTTAATAGCACACTATTGGGGAAAATTTTCATCTAAATCAAGTATAAAGTCAGGAATGCCCATTCATGACCTGGCTCTTGAAAAATGCTCCCTTATTGTCAAGTACTTTAAATAAATGATGGTAATCTAATTAATCAAGCAATGTTGATCTGCCTCTATGAATGTCTGAATTTTTAAAAACTAGTCACCGGGTTCACTTTTGTGTATATAGTGATGTATATTTTGATCTTAGAAATAACAATATAGTCGCATTAATGTCATATTGCAGGCGTGTACATATAGCATCGAATGTTTATGTAGGGTGTACTCTACATTGTATTCCATCATGTAAATCATATAAATAATTTTGATATAATAAATGATAATCGAGTAATATGAATGAAATATTCCAGGTGTGTACATGTATACAAAGACAACTGTTTTTTTGTTTTCTTTTGTTTTTCCTCTCTAAAGTATGCCATAATTTATATACATTTAAATTATGGGCTAATATTTGAATGAAATATAAACACTGGTATGTTAAAATGAATTTAGTTTGTTTTTGTTAATGAGCTCTCTAAAAACTAAAGTATTCATATGTACTCAAGAAGACATATGAATTGATTAAATAATAGTGAGAGTGAACTCTTGCAAAACGGAGAGTAACACTGATGATTTCTAAGGGAGTCATCTTCTATATTATTAAAGCAAAATTTGTCTTTTAGCTATCGCCTAATTACTCCGCTAATATAAATATGAATTATACCACCAGGAAAATAGTAATATATTGTATATTGACTCAGGAATCAATTTGTCAGTACAAGAATTGATTAAAAAAAGAAGGAATCACTTTGAGTTATTTCATCAAAACCGGCTTTTTATAGATTTTAGGGCTGATATAAAGGACCGAAAGGAACGAATCGAGACTAAACTTGAAGGGATTACAGCTTTCAGTCTTAAATAAGGACACCGAATCAACACTACAAAATATACATCTATATTAATTAAACCTGTTGTGATTTTTTATTAGAAAAGAAGTACTCCTAATATCTCAAAAGGTTGTTTGATAAAAAAAATAGGCACAACAAAATTTGAGCATGATCCAACAATATTTTAGCAACGACCCTGAAGTTTCCATATTTATTGATTTTTTGATAAAGAAGCATATTTAATCACTTACAATTATGTAAACATTTAAGGTGAGGACTTTATATTATGAAAATATTTAAACGACATTTAAGACTCCAAATTTGAAACGGTCGGACACTATACTGTGGAGAAAGGCTGTTGCACATATCTTAGATCATTCGTTTATATGCTAACCTTGGTCAGGAGTTTTCCTGCACTACTAATTATCAATTGATATTTTTAATATAACTCTTATCATCACTGCTAAGAAAACTGAATTACTGGAGTTTAAAGACACTTACTTGTGCTAACCAAACATTTAAACAAATAATTAAGGGGTCGAGAAGTTTACTACAATTCTTTTACATAGATAGTCAGTTTCTTACGTCTTTTTATAGATTACCTTTATATTTTTATATTATGGATTATTCTATATTTATAATTTTGAGAAAGTTTTGTTCATGATGACTTATGTCAAGAGATTATATGTATTCTTGAAATTTTTTAAAGTAAACTATTCTGAATAAATATCATATGTAACATCTGAAAAAAAAAAAATCATAATCATATTTACTCATAAATTCATACTAAAATTTCGTTTCAACTTGATGTTACTGTATTTATAATTTTACAAAAAGTAAGGCCCATTCAACAGGGGCAGGGGCTAGGCATCTTTTTTTAGAAAATTTACAATTATTCAATTGAATAAGAAAATGTTTTAGTTAAATTACAGTTAGCCCCCTCACTTTCAAAAGATAGTGTGCAGAACCGGATCTTATAATCGTAATTGGTTTTTGAATGTCTATTTCTGAAATATTAATCTTACAATATTCAAGTATTTTTTCTTAATAATGTAAAAAAAAAAAAAAAAAAAAAAAAAAAAAAAAAAAAACAGACTTGCCAAAGAATCAAAGACCCTTTGATCTTTATTGAACGGAGAATAATGAGACGAGGATCTTTCCTAACAAAGTTAAAATGGACCCTAATTTAATTTTTAGCAACCATTCTCCAATTTCCGAGACAAATGGCTAAGATAAAGATAAGCGACGTCTTATATTTTTACAAGCAAATTTCATATTTAAGCGAAAGATAGAAGGCGTCCACAGGATTAAAATATATATAAATATTATTACTATTTTTATTTATTTAATAACACATGAGCTGAAAAGTTCTGGCCTTAACAAATAAAAAAATACGGAATTTTTTCTTGTTCAAATTTGGCTGTTTTAAATAATTATTTTATTTCTTATTTGCTTCATGGAGCGGATTCTCTTAACACTTTAGAAGTCATTGCTGTGATTGAACGGTATTTTTTTTTCCATCAAGAAACAGTGTAAAATTAAAACACGAAATATTTTTGATCCATTATTTAGAAATAACAAAAGTAGCGTTACAATTAGCAAAATAACTCACAGACTAAAGAACAAATTGTCATGAAATTCTGTCAGCTCACTAAAAATGAGCCAATTTGTTATATTATCAACAGTTTTTGAAGTATAACAGGTTTTGCTTGCTTGTTCCAGTATCACTTTCTAACGATTGTTAGTTCTAGGAACGAAATTGATTGGATAAGAGTATGTTTTTTTTGAATAAATTTTTAGGGGGATATTTAAAATCACATTTTAAAAAAAACCTTTTCACCCAAGCTCTGGTTTCAGCATCTTTGATACTTATTGCTATTTTAGGAACTTATTCTTTTTGATTTACATATACAAAGTTGAGCCAATAATTATGGAAATATCTTCTTTTTTTTTTTTTGCCAAATATAATTATAATATTTTTCCTACTATAATGCTATTTTAAATGTTGAAAGTTCACTTCTTTATAGCAGTAATTTATTTTCTCTTCACAAAGTCATATAACACGCAGCTGATGTCAAGAATGGTCTTGATTCAGATGTATCATATGCCTTTTCCTAGGGCTATTACATAAATCCCATATTTAAGTACAACTTATTACTTTGTTTATTTATGACAAAGAATAAATTATGTAATAGCCCTGACGTATCAAGTCCGAAGAGGGTATCGACATACATGTGGTATTTTTGGGTTAACGAGGTAAGGCCGTACGAAAGAGTCAATTTATATTTAGTGTGCTCATCTAATAGGTGAAGTAATAAGTCCTGAGCATTTTTTCACTTTATTTTGACAATAAAATTAACATATTTAGGATTATCCGGTTTGGACTGTCCCAAACAGTTTTTAGGCCAAGCTTCAGTTCGTGGGCAATGGAATAAGTGTTCACATGCCAGTCCAACTCCACGATTTTCTTTTATTTTATCGACATTTTCGACGTTCATATTTCCAGAACGGAATCGTTGGAACCACCGCTTTGCTGTTGCATTCGGTACTGTATTGGGTCTATAAACAGCACACATTTTTTGACTACCTGCTCCACTTTTTCACCTTGGTTGTAATGATACTGAATAATGTATCAAATTTTCTCTTTTTTTACTCCCATTTTGGAACACTGTAACACACAACTGGCTTCACCAAAGATAAAATTATCCATTAACTTTTTTATAGTGTAGGCTTAACCTTTAAGCATACTTTAAGGTTTTTTTGATGCAATGTATTGATTATGTGATATAGCTCTGCAAAGACATCTACCGAAAAAGGCATGAATTTTACTTAACCTAATATATAGATTTAATTTGTAGCTATGGGTAGTTATAAGTTATATTTAGTAAATAATTGCACTAGTTATAAATATATGTAAAGAAAATATTTGGAATATAAAATATTTAATAAGTTGAACAACAAATGAAATGGATCAAAATATTGTTATTACATTCATAAGTTACTGAATATAATTTATGTACTCGTAACGGATGAAAAAAAATACACGCAACCTTTCACACCAACGTAACTCTGAACTTCGATGACATTGACTATTCACAAGAGAAAGTAATGAACTAGCATGGCTAGTGGCTATGATCTGCACGACATAATAATTTAGACTTTAGAGATGCTCGGAAATTGTGATTGTAGAGAATGTAGAGCACGTTTGAAATTTGTAATGTAAACTTATAAATGAGTTAACCTTCAAGTTTCATAAATTAATTGTACATAATACCTATATAATTTATAAAGATTTAGGAAAAAACTTTAAGAACACTCAACGTAAGTCTTAGATTATAAATAAGTTTTATTTACATAAGTTAAGAATTTTTTTGTAGCCGGAGTCGGAGTCGGGCACAAAACCAACTACACAGCCCGGTCCTCAACAAATCCTCTTTGTTATTTCACATTTTGACGGACCAGTGATTACTTTCTACTAATTACTTCATTTCAGGTATTAAAGTTTTCTCATAACATCTGTCAAAGAGATGAGATACCTGAAGTTTAATTTTAGAGGTGTGTGGCTGGAAAGTATTATGCGTTCGAGCTATCATTGATTACTTTTATCCTGTTTATATTCTTTAATTCTAGCTTGGAGTGGAAAGGATATAAAGATATGCAGGTTTATAGGACTGAAGGACCGACAAAACGGTCCTTTGGGCTAAAAATGATCAGATCCATAAAAAAAACCGAAGGGGGTGGGGAGACGGATTAGAAAATCAGTCGAAAAATTGATCCAACATAACTCATCACCAAACTTATCTTCATCTGTGTAGTACTCTGGAGTTATGAAGGTTCTTTGTAATTAAGTAGGTAGGTTATAAAATACAATTTACGTTGCGAAAAAAACTTGGTGGAGGCGTGTGCGTAAGTCTAGAAGTGTTTTGAGATTCCCATAGAAACATTGGAGTTCATTACTTAAATGGGGGAAATCAATTTAATGTCAATTATACTTGATGTAAATAAATTTTTAATCTTTCAGCCAGTTTATTTTTTTCAATACGTTGCTTCGTTTAATTGTACCATTGGCTGGAAAATAAGTCATTTAAAGTTAGTCTTCAAAGTCACGGATTGAGGTGTAATGGATCAAATAAATAATAATGGACGTTAAAACATTTGTTTATCCCTTATTTCGTAAAGTTTTCAACCAATTTGTTCATGTAAAGTACATAAATTTCAAACCGACATTCATACCTTCAATCTTTATTACTGTGTCATATGAAAGTACTTTCGCTCATTATTATCATTTTTTTATGAATTGGAGGTATTTAAAAGTAACGCTTTTTACATAATACTGTACTCTGTAATTCCTAAAAATCTTGATGTTTAAGAAATTTGTGTTGTTTTATTGAAATAAATAATCCGTATAAATATAAAATGGAGTTTGTGTGAGTGTGTCCTCCGTTAGTGGACACTGGACATCCTTTTTTTTTTGGCGTAGTTAAAGAAATTGGGTCAAACGTTAGCCAAAACATTAAGAAAATTTTATTTTCTTGATATACAGGGAAAAAAACTATTAAAAATTGCGTTAATTAATCATAACAACATTAAATTTGGATATCAAAAAGATATAATTTGTGACTATTATTGTTGAAATATCAAACAACATCATTTTTTATAAAAACTTGTATCAAAGAATAATTACTTTAAACGAACTTATGGTACTAAAAATATAGTCAATAACGTTGATGAGATTGAGTGTGATATATGAGATAACAGCTGATATTACATTTGTAGCAATACATATACCTTAAATAGACAAAGCAAACAAACAACATAAATGTGAACAAATTAATCAAACCTTGACTAAGAATTGTAGAATTTCAGATTAGTTCCAAGAAAATATATTTTTGCAAAAACAAATTGCAATTATTCTAAATATTTTTTCGAAAAAATATGAATGCTTTTTCTAGCATTAATATCTATTTATTAAAATTGGGATGCAGAAAATCTTAGTTCACTAACTAAGGTTGAAAATAATCGGTTATATCTGAGTCAATTACACATGTATACTTAATTCTAAAAAAAATACACGGCCCAATCTCTTTTTTAGTGAAACACATTAATTGGCAAACAATAGGATATCAACCAAACTAAATAAATATATTATCTGTAAGTAGAGATAGGACGGTTCTTGGACCCGTATCTGAAGTACCTGGGTACGGTATAAATAAACTTGTATTATCCGAAAAGTTTTGAGATCCGAAACGGATTCGAGCACTCGAACTATAAAGGAACATAACAAAGATAAAAAGGATTTTTTGGATGTAAAAATACCTAAAGTATCTTAAATACTTAATCCTAGTTAAAAAAATGATGGATTTTGGGGACTAATATAAGGGGGCTAATGCTTTACCTAAACACAAAGACTGGTTTTTTATAGCTCAATGGGCATAGATAGGGGGTTAAGGGGTAAACCAAAAAATTACTGCCATCTTAAAAAACAGCTATACGAATAACTACGTTTTGTAAACTTATTCAAAATCAAAAAAAGTTATGAGCAAAAAAAGAAATCAGCGGGAATTGGAATTTCTTTTTATTTTATTTTAGGAGCAAAAAATGAACTTTCAATTAAATATTGGATTCAAAGATACAATAAAGTTTGTAGAAATTTGCCTTGAGATTCGTTTGCATATATATATTTGACTCATAAAAATTGTTTTTTTATTGAAATATCTTTCCTTTTCAAAATATTTTTTCCTTTTTTGTCTCCTTTTTTTATCAAATTTCAATTTTCAATTTTTTAGAAGAAATGTCACAAAAACGATGCATTTTGTATATAGTTTTTTTTTTTAGATTTTAATATTATAAAAATTAAACTAAATTACCATTTTATACACAGAACAGATCTAGCAAAACATAATGGTTATAAGGCTTATTCGGAGGGTATAAATTTGTAATTATTAGATAATGGAAGCTATTGCAAAGAAAGTGTAATTTATGTGGATATCGTAAATTGTATCAAATTATCCCTTTATACATAGAAGGGATCCAGCTCAATATAATTTATCATTTAAGTAAAATGTTCTGATAAATGAGAATTTTATAAAATAATTTTTGCCATATTTGCAAAAGTGTAACAGTTATCATTGGTTATTTTTTTGAGAACATTATATTCCATAACTTCTTTGCGCGAAAAAAATATTGGTGGGTTTGTGTTTCTCTTTACAATAAGTGTTATTAATTATTATTTTTTGCAAAATTTGTGTATTTTTTTTTTGTTTATTTTCTTCGCGAATTTTGATTTTTCCATTTTTGACAAAAAGAAGAAATGCATTTTTCATTTAGACAAATTTTTTCATGCATATATGTTGGTATGTTAATTAAAGTTTATAAAATATTTTTATTTTGTTTTAAATTCATTATAATTGATAATACATGTATTATAATGATTGCCCGCACTTAAGGAGCAATAACATTGGCCATTGCTAATGTGATTTACCGCTCCCTCCTTGGCCCGAGCACCACCGGGTATCCCTGCGCTAGTACCAACATTAAGGTATTTTTTATTTTATTGAAATGTCGGGGTCGCCGAGTCAAAATCCGTTCTTATTGATGAAAAAATACAATCAGCAAAGTTTGAGCGAAATTAGAAATTTTCAATGGTAGCTAAACGGCTTCAAAGTTTTGAAAATTGCGTATTTTTTCAAAAAAATTACTTCTTTCTCGATTATAGTGAAAACAGTTTAAAATACAGCTTTTTATGTTTTATTATTTAAAAAAAAATGATAGCTTACTCTAAAATATATAAATGCTATTCCGAGAAAAAAGGTATTTATAATATGAATTACAATGCAAAATAGCTGAAGAGATAACTAATACAGATATAACATGTTGTGTGTAAATTTTTTACATTTTTACTATTTTCCTTCTGTAAAACATGATTCTTTGTTTTGAATTGTATTGGTCCTTAATTTCGGATGTTAATCTTGTCCCATTTATTGGTCTTCCATAGATGTCCTAAATATCAAAGCGCCATGTCTGAAGCATAATTTCTGATATACACTTCTGGAGTACTTTTGTTTACAATTTAAATCTATTTGGCATGCATTGGCAATGAAAATAAATCATTGAGATGCTGAAACTCCCATAAGAGTTTTTAAAAGTTGATCAAAAATTGTAGCTAAGCAACCATAGTTATAAAAAATCCCTTGAAATAATTGATACTCTTCAATTTTTCAATAACCAAGCCGTACGAGGACTGGTACTATTTAAAGGAATACAGTGGCTTGTTAACAACTGACGAATTGCATTTTCAATTCTTTTTACAAGTTGTTGAAGAGATGAAGATTCGGAAAAAAAAAAAATGTACATATATAGGATATCTTAGTATATTATACATATTATTTAGTATAATGCTTGATAGAGTAGAAACTATTATTTTAAATATATAAATTATCTTATGTTAATAAAGTTATAAGCTAATAAAATATATATCACACAAAGCAAAATAAATAAATTTCAAGGATAATTGTGTTTCATTTTTTTCTCTCGACAAACTCTGAACATACATTTTACCAATGGTATTGAAAAAATAAAAATAATAATTGTCACTCTAAAACTCTAATCATTCAACAAAACGTAAACATGTAATGAAATTTGAATATTTCGTATGGAAAAAAAGAGAAAATATTTAAACTTGTTGCAGAATCCGTTCTGTATGTATTATTTTTCTGTTCAAATATTTTTTATTATAATTCACATGAAAAATATTTTTAGCCATATAAACAAAAAATATATCCGATAATAAATTGTGTCATCTTTAAAAAGTTATAAAATATATAAAGCTGCATCTTAAACCATTTTTATGATAATTAAGGAAAGAAAGCACTTTTTTCGAAAAAAATGGTTATTTTCAAAACTTTGAGGCCGTTCAGCTACTTCTAAATATTTCTTAATTTCGCTGAAACTTTGTCTATTTTTTTTTATCGATAGGAACGAATTTTGACCCGGCGTCCCGGACATTTCAACAAAATGAAAAATATGAAACACCTTAACCTACATATAACGAATGTATATTTTATTTATTATAATTAGTTGCATCGAGTAGTTATTTCACACGGCCTTAGCTCACACTCAAACACAAAAATTGACACTTTATTTACTTGTCAGCCGGCAAAGTTTCTTATTCCTTAATCAGTGATGTTAACATTGTTTAGTTGTATACGAATTAGTTCGTATTAAGCTGTGAACAATTATCAACTATTATTGAAGAATAATTCCATTGTTGGAAGAAGTGGCAAATTATAAACTGATTTTGGGCCTTTTTTTATGAGAGGTTACAAGATAGATTAAAGGTAACGACGTACCTAATGTTATTCTAACAACAATTATAATATTTATGCTCTACTAGCAATAACATTGGGTTACA